>NW_016830391.1:9052-14825 GCF_001698545.2 Rhinopithecus bieti
GAAGGAACATCTGCCCACAAAATGAGAAAGAACCAGGGCAAGAACTCAGGCAACTCAAAAAGCCAGTGTCTTCTTCTTGCCTCCAAACAACCAAACCAGTTCCCCAGCAATAGTTCTTAACTAGTCTGAAATGGGTGAAATGTCAGAAATAGAATTCAGAATATGGATAGAAGCAAAGATCATCAACATACAGGAGATAGTCAAAATGCAGTCTGAGAAATCTAAGGATTACAATAAAACAATACAGGAGGTGAGAGACCAATGGTCACTATAAGAAAGAAACAAACTGATCTGATAGAGCTGAAAAACACAGTAGAAGAATTGTATAATGCAATCACAAATATTAACCACAGAGGTGACCAAACTGAGGTAAGAATCTCAGAACTTGAAGACTGGCTGTCTGAAATAATTCAGTCAGACAAAAGTAAAGAATGAACAATAAAGAAGAATGAACAAAACCTCCAAGAAATACAGGATTCTGTAGAGAGACCAAATCTATGACTCAGTAGTGTCCCCAAAAGAGAGGGAGATAAACCAAGCAACTTGGAAAACATATTTTAGGATACCACCCATGAAAATTTTGCCAACCTCACTAGAGAGGCTGACATTCAAATTCGAGAAATGCAGAGAACCCCCGTAAAATTCTACACAAGAAGACCATCCCCAAGACATAGAGTCATCAAATCTTCCAAGGTTGAAAGGAAAGAAAAAAAAACGTTAAATGCAGCTAGAGATAAGGGGCAGGTCACCTGCAAAGGGAACCCCATCAGGCTAACAGCAGACCTGTCATTAGAAACCCTACATACCAGAAGAGATTGGGGGCCTATATTCAGCATTCATAAAGAAAAGAAATTCCAACCAACAATTTCATATTCAGTTAATTAAGCTTCATAAGCGAAGGAGAAATAAGATCCTTTACATACAAGCAAATGCTAAGGGAATTCATTACCACCAGACCTGCCTTACACACATCCTGAAGGGAGTGTTAAATATGGAAAGGAAAGACCATTACCAGCCACTACATAAACACCCTTTAGTACATAGACCAGCAACACCCTTTAGTACATAGACCAGCAACACCCTTTAGTACATGACATAAAGCAGCCAGATAAAAAAGTCTGTATACTAACCAGCTAACAACATAATGACAAGATCAAATCCACACATATCAATACTAACCTTGAATGTAAATGGGCTAAATGCCCCAATTAAAAGGCACAGAGTCACAAGTTGCATAAAGAAATAAAACCCAATGGTATGCTGTCTTCAAGAGACCCATCTCACATGCAATGACACACATAGGCTCAAAGAAAAAAAAAATGGAGAGAAATGTACCAAATAAATGGAAAACATGAAAAGGCAGGGGTTGTTATTCTAATTTCATACAAAACAGACTTTAAACCAACAAAGATCAAAAAAGACAAAGAAGGGCATTATATAATGGTAAATGGTTCAATTCAACAAGATAACCTAACTATGCTAAATATATATGCACCCAACACAGAAGTACCCAGATTCATAAAGCAAGTTCATAGAGACCCATGAAGAGACTTAGATAACCACACAGTAATAGTGGTAAATTTTACATACCACTGACAGTATTAGACATATTATCAAGGCAGAAAACTACCAAAGATATCTGGGATCTGAACCAACACTTGACCAAATGGACCTAACATACATCTATAGAACTCTCCATCACCAAACAACAAAATATAATTTCTTCTCATCTGCATGTGGCATGTACTCTAAAATCGATCACACAATCAAGCATAAAACAATCCTCAGCAAATTTTTTAAAAACCAAAATTATACCAACCATGCTCTCAGACCACAGTGCAATAAAAATAGAAACCAATGCTGGCCGGGCATGGTGGATCACACCTGTAATCCCAGCACTTTAGGAGGCCCAGTCAGATGGATCACTTGAGGCCAGGAGTTTGAGACCAGCCTGGCCAACATAGTGAAACCCTGTCTCTACTAAAAACACAAAAAATTAGGTGGGCATGGTGGCACATGCCTGTAATCCCAGCTACTCAGGAGGCTGAGGCAAGAGAATCACTTGAACCTGAGAGGCAGAGGTTGCAGTGAGCTGACATCATACCACTGCACTTCAGCCTGAGTGACAGAGCTAGAATCTGTCTCCAAGAAATAATAATAAAAAAAGAAACCAATGTTAAGATAATCATTCAAAACCATACAATTACATGGCAATTAAACAACCTGATCCTGAATGACTTTTGGGTAAATAGTGAAATTAAGGCAGAAATCAAGAAATTCTTTGAAACCAGTGAGAGCAAAGCTACATTATACCAGAATCTCTGGGACACTGCTAAAGCAGTGCTACGAGTTCAATGAATGACCATGTCAAAAAGTTAAAAAGATCTCAAATTAACAACCTAACATCACAATTAGAGGAACAAAAGCAAATCAACCCTAAGGCTAGCAGAAAGCAAGACGTAACAAAAATTAGAGCTGAATTGAAGTAAATTGAGACACACAAGAAAATTCAAAAAAATGAATCTGGGAGCTGGTTCTTTGAAAGAACAAATTAGATAGACCACTAGCTAGAGTAATAAAGAAAAAAGATATATAGAAGATCTGAAAAACACAATCAGTAATGATGAAGGGGATATTACCAGTGACCCCACGGAAGAGACTATTATGAACACCTATATGCACACAATCTAGAAAACCCTTAAGAAATTCATAAAACCTCTTCAGATTGAACCAAGAAGAGATTGAATTCTCGAACACAGCAATAATGAGTTCTGAAATTGATTTAGTAATGAAAAGCCAACCAACCAGAAAAAGCCCAGGACCAGATAGATTCACAGCTGAATTCTACCAGATGTATAAGGAATAACTGATATAATTTCTACTGAAACTATTCCAAAAAATGGACACGGAGTGTATTAGGCCATTCTCGCATTGTTATAAAGTATTGGAGACTGGGTAATTTATAAAGAAAAGTGTTTAATTGGCTCATGGTTCTGCAAGATGTACAGGAAACATAGTGGCATCTGCTTCTGAGGAGGCCTCAGGAAGCTTCCAATCATGGCAGAAGGGGAACAGGGAGCAGGCATATCACATGGTGAAAACAGGAGCAAGAGAGAGAGGGAAGAGGTGCCACACACTTTTAAACGACCAGATCTCACGGATCTCATGAGAACTCGCTCACTATCATGAGGGCAACACCAAGAGGATAGTGCTAAACCATTCATGAGAAATTCACCCCAATGATCCAATTACCTCTCACCAGGCCCCACCTCCAACATTGGGGATTACCTTTCAACATGATATTTGGGCAGGGATACACCTCCAAAATATATCAACTAGGGACTCCCTAACTCATTATGTGAGGCCAGCATCATCCTGATATGAAAACCTGGCAGCGACACAACAAAAAAAGAAAACTTCAGGCCAATATCCTTGATAAACATAGATGCAAAAATACTTGATGAAATACTAGGAAACTGAATTCAGTAACACATTAAAAAGCAAATCTACCACAAGGGTCAGGCACAGTGGCTCATGCCTGTAATCCCAGCACTTTGGGAAGCTGAGGCGGGTGGATCACTTGCGGTTAGGAGTTCAAGACCAGCCTGGCCAAAATGGTGAAACCCTGTCTCTACTAAAAATACAAAATGAGCTTGGCATGATGGCATATGCCCGTATTCACAGCTATTCAGGAGGCTGAGGCAGGAGCACCTTTTGAACCCAAGAGGCGGAGGATTCAGTAAGCCAAGGTCTCGCCACTGTACTCCAGCCTGGGTGACAAAGTGACACTCTGTCAAAAAAAAAAAAAGCAAAAAAAATGCTAATCTATCATGATCAAGTAGGCTTTATCCCTGGGATGCAAGGTTGTTTCAACATATGCAAACTGATAAATGTGATACATCACATAAACAGAACTAAAAACAAAATCACATGATCACCTCAATAGATGCAGAAAAGGCTTTCAATAAAATTCAACATTACTTCACGTTAAAAACCCTCAACAAACTAGGCATTGAAGGAGCATACCTCAAAACAAGAGCCATCTATGAAAAACCCACAGCCAACATTATACTGAATGGGCAAAGCTGGAAGCATTCCCCTAGAAAACCAGCACAAGACAAGGATGCCCTCTCTCACCACTCCTATTCAACATAGTACTGGAAATCCTCACCAGAGCAATTAGGCAACAGAAAGAAATAAAACGCATCTAAACAGGAAGAGAGAAAGTCAAACTATTCCTGTTTGCAGACAATGTAATTCTATACCTAGAAAACACCACAGTCTCTGCCCAAAAGCTCCTTGATCAGATAAACAACTTCAACAAAGTTTCACGATATAAAATCAATGTACAAAAATCAGTAGCATTCCTACACCCTAACAATATCCAATCTGAGGGCCAAATCAGGAATGCAATCCCACTCACAATAGCCACAAAAAAGAATAAAACACCTAGGAATACAGCTAACCAGGGATGTGAAACACCTCTACAATGAGAACTCCAAAAGACTGCTCAAAGAAATCAGAGATGACACAAACAAATGGAATAACTTTCCGTGCTCATGGATAGGAAGAATCAATGTTATTCAAATGGCCATACTGTGCAAAGCAATTTATACCTTCAATGCTATTCTATCAAACTACCAATGAAATTCTTCACAGAATTAGAAAAAACTACTTTAAAATTCATGTGAAACAAAAAAGAGCCCAAATAGCCAAGGCAATCCTAAGCTAAAAGAACAAAGCTGGAGGTATTACATTACCTGATTTAAACCATACTATAGGGCTACAGTAACCAAAACAGCATGGTCCTGGTACAAAACAGGCACATACACCAATGGAACAGAATAGAGAGCCTAGGAGTAATGCTGCACACCTACAACCATCTGATCTTCAAGAAAGCTGACAAAAGCAAGCAATGGGGAAAAGGTTCCTTACTCAATAAATGGTGGTGGGATAACTGGCTAACCAATACAGAAGATTGAAACTGGACCCCTTCCTTACACTATATACAAAAATCAACTCAAGGTGGATTAAATACTTAAATACAAAATCTAAAATCATAAAAACCCTGGAAGATAACATATGAAATACCATTCTGGACATAGGACCTGACAAAGATTTCATGAAGAAGATGCCAAACGCAATTGCAACAAAAACAAAAATTGATAAATGGGTCCCAATTAAACTAAAGAGCTTCTGCATAGCAGGAAGAGGTAAGTTCTTTCCTTAGAAGAAACTATCAACAGAGTAAACAGATAACCTACAGGATGAGAGAAAATATTTGCAAACTACACATCTAACAAAGGTCTAATGTCCAGATTCTATAAGGAACGTAAACAAGTTTAGAAGCAAAAAACAACCCCATTAAAAAGTGGGCAAAGGACAAGAGCAGACACTAATCAAAAGAAGACGTATATGTGGCCAGCAAGCGTATGAAAAAAATGCTGGCCAGGCATGGTGGCTCACGCCTGTAATTTCAGCACTTTGGGAGGCCAAGGCAGGTGAATCACGAGGTAAGGAGATCGAGACCATCCTGGCTAACACGGCGAAACTCCGTCTCTACTAAAAATACAAAAAAATTAGCTGGATACAGTGGTGGGTGCCTGTAGAACCGGCTACTCGGGAGGCTGTGGCAGGAGAATAGCGTGAACCTGGGAGGCAGAGCTTGCAGTAAGATGAGATCACGCCACTGCACTCTAGCCTGGGTGACAGAGCGAAATTCTGTCTCAAAAAAAAAAAAAAAAAAAAAAAAGAAAAAAGAAAAAAAGAGAAG
>NW_016830391.1:17448-22129 GCF_001698545.2 Rhinopithecus bieti
AAAAAAAAAAAAAAAAAATTTCTATTGCATTCCATTGATCCCTCTATTCATGCACTAGTATAATATTTTTAAATTACTGAGCCTTCAGAGTTTTAATGTCTATAACAGTTACCTCTCATTGCTCTTATTTCTAAAGGTTGTCTGAATGCCTTTTTAATCTTTAAATGTTTTCACATGACATGTAGAATCAATGTATCTTATCCCAAATAAAATCCCATTGGCATTTGGGGAGAAGAATCCTAGAAAATAAAGATAAGCAAAAAGAAGAAAACAAAAAACACTGTATCTTCACTTCTTATCATCTTCATCATCCTGGCATATATCTTTGCAGGCTTTTTTCTCTGCTTATCTAATACATTTTGGTGTGTGTGTGTGTGTGTGTGTGTGTGTGTGTGTGTGTGTACAGCAGGGAGGCTAGACAAGTACTTTTGCTAAGCTTCACTAGGGAAGATCAGACACACCTTCCCTGTAGCAGCAACTAGATCTAGGGACCAGAACTCATGAGAGACCTAGGCTCTCCATCTGTCCATAAGAAAGCTGAATCATCCCTGAGGTTCTGGTTCTATGAACTCCCACTTTCTGGTTCCTGTGTAGAATGCAGATACCTTTTCTCTGACTGGCTTACGTCTACTCTCCCCTTGCTCCTTGAAGGGTGGTGCCTGGGCCAACAGTATCAACATCACCTGGGAACTTTTAGAACTGCACATTCTTGGGCCTTACACCAGACCTACTAAATCAGAATCTAAAGTTTAATACGCTTTTCAGGTGACTCCTCCATACATTAATTTTTGAGAAACGCTGGACTAGGTGATCTCTAAGGGCCCTTTGTATTCAAAAATGAAATTTTCTCTAAATGTTCTTGAATGCTAGAAACTTCAATAACTTTTCCATCAAAAGTTTTAACTTGCTTCCGTCCATTCCATTTAATGGAACATGTTGAGAATTGTAGGTGAATAGGCCCTATGCCTTCCATGCAATTCCAGTGAACTCTGTTCAAATTTCAAACATTTTTATACCCAAACTCAGCAGCCAGAGGATGAGACCAGGGAAAATACTGAGTATCTCTGGTCCTAAGTGATAGGGGAATCCACTTTATTTTGAGTAGACAATGTCAAACAATTTATTCTCAAAAGAATGTGGGCCATGCAATCAGGGAACAAGTTCCCACCAGTAGGCACAAAGAGACAGCTTCTGTAGGATATTTCTACTCATGGGTTCTATACATCATCTTAAATCAGTGATGAGAAACCTATCAAGAATCACTTACCCACTGATATAAATTATAGTTAGTAAATGAAGGGGCTCTTGAGTATAATGCTTTTTTTTCATTACAACAAACTACATTACTTATTTTTTAAAACCATGAACATTAAATGTAAGACTTTATTCCATGAAGATAATAGGTAATTACAAGGTGTACTTCAGTTCTTTGTTATGACCAATTAAGAAATAGGGACAGAAGTAAGGAAGAGAGAAGGGGAAGGAGACAGACAAAGAGCCCACCCAAAAAAGACAGAAACAGGCATACGTATACATACAAGGACACAGAATCTGACTTTGATGGTATTGATGTTGTCATAATGTTCTCATGTAGGATATGACTGGTAAGCCATTCAGTCACAAATTTATCAAACATTTATAGCATACTTTTTCTGTGTCAGATGCTGAAGATATTAAAGTGAGCACAAAAAGGGCTCTTGCACTGAAGGAGTTTATGTATCTAGCAGGGGAGCAAGACATTAATCGAGTAATCACACAAATAACCATTTATATTAGTTTCT
Organism: Rhinopithecus bieti; assembly: GCF_001698545.2. Classification (NCBI taxonomy): domain Eukaryota; kingdom Metazoa; phylum Chordata; class Mammalia; order Primates; family Cercopithecidae; genus Rhinopithecus; species Rhinopithecus bieti. The sequence continues at coordinate 19,230 of NW_016830391.1, forward strand.
TATTGGTGCTGTAACAAATCACCACTAACATAGTGGCTTAAAACAATGCCTACTTACTGCCTTACCATTCTGTAGGGTAGCATTATGACATGGATAGAGCTAAAGTCAAGATGTCAGCAGAGCTATGTTCCTTTTCGAAGGCTCTAGATGAGGATTTTTTTCCTTGCCCTTTCCAGCATCTAGAGGCCACTCACATTCCTTGACCATGGTCCTCTTCCTCTTCAAAGCCACAATGTTGAAACTCTCTGAGCCTTTCTTTCCTAATCACATCTTCCTGTTACTCTCCTACCTCCCTGATATGGTGTGAATATGAGTCCCTGCCCAAATCTCATGTCCAATTGTAATCCCCAATGTTGGAGGAGGGGCCTGGTGGGAGGAGATTGAATCATCGGGGTGAATTTCCCCCTTGCTGTTCTTGTAATAGTGAGTTCTCAGTATATCTGGTTGTTTAAAAGTGTGTAGCACCGCCCCCACCCCTTAACTCTCTTCCTCCTCCTCCTCCAGTCCATGTTGACATGTGCCTGCTTCCCTTTTGCCTTCCACTATGATTGAAAGTTTCCTGAGGTCTCCCCAGCCATACTTCCTGTACAGCCTGCTGATCTGTGAGCCAATTAAACCTCTTTTCTTTATAAATTAAGCAGTTTCTGGTTTTTCTTTACAGCAGTATGAGAACAGACTAATATACTCCCTTTTCCACTTTTAAGGATCCTTGTGATCACATTGGACCCATCTAGATAATCCAGGAGAATCTCCCCCATTGCAAATTCAGTTAATTAGCAACCTTAATTATCATTTGCCATATAAGGTAACAGATTCACAGGTGCTGGGTATTAGGACTTAGACATCTTTGGGGGACTATTATTCTGCCTACCATACCATTTAAATGCATTACAGAAACCATTGGCTTAAATGGGAGTATAATCTTTGGGCACAAGTGTAGAGCATGGGATTTTCTGGGACTATCCTATTCTGAGTGATGTTCTTTGCTGCCTACTTGTGTTTGTATTTACTGTTTCCTCTGCCTGAGATGCCCTCCTCCTTAACCTCTACATGTCCATATTCTAGTTATATTTTAAGGCCTTGCTCAAATGTTGCCTAAATTTTATCAGGTGGAACGATGAACAATAAACTTAGCTCAGAATACTTCAACCTTTAGGGTTCTCAATTGGTGACTAATTGAACTTGTGTGGAAGCCACTGCATTAAAAATTAGTTTTAATATATTAAAACATATTTTAAAGTATTCAAACTGGGGTTCTCAGGCACTTCTGTGTGGATTACAGAACAAAATGGAAGAAAAAAGCGGAACCCTCTAGCACTACTGAAGAGGGACAGAAGGAATTACCTTGAAAACATCAAGAAGGGAATGTAATAGTCTGTTCTCACACTGTTATAAAGGCTATAAATAAATACCCGAGACTGGGTAGTTTAAAAAGAAAAGAGTTTTAATTGGCTTACAGTTCTGCAAGCTGTATAGGAAGCATAGCAGCTTCTGCTTCTGGGGAAGCTTCAGGATGCTTCCATTCATGGCCGAATCAAAGAGGGAGCAGGCGTCTGACATGGCAGGAGCAGAAGCAGGAGCAAGAGAAGGTGGGGAGGTGCTACACACTTTTAAATGACCAGATCTCATGAGAGCTCACCATGAGAACAGCACCAAGGGGATGGTGCTAAACTATTCAATGAGAAATCCACAGGGGGCGGGGCCAAGATGGCCAACTAGAAACAGAGGCGCCCATCACAAAGAACCATAACTAGCGTGTAAATCCTTCACAGGCAATCAAGGTATCCAAGTTCCCTCATAGCTGGTGCGATCCATGGAGAGAAAGGAAGAGCAGTGTGGTGCAGTGGTCCACCTGAGAGCCACACGGGGCAGGGGAGCCCCCACCCCTTAGCCAAGGGAGGTGGTGAGTGTGCTACCCAGGCGGGGAAACAGTGCTTTTTCGATGGAACTGTGGAACCCATGGATCAGAAGATCCCATTCCTGAACCCACGCCAGTGGGGCCCAGAGTCCCAATCCCTGAGCCAGGCAGATTCTCAACAGGCTCTCAGTTGGAATCTATTTAAGCCTGCAGAGCTCCCAGGGGGAGGGGCGACAAGCACCACAGCTGCAACTGCCTGCTGTATAAGCCATTCGAGCTCCTTGGGGGAGGGGCAGCAGCCAGCACTGCCACTCATAACTGCCTAACACGCTAAGCTCCCTGGGTGGGGGAAGCGAGGCATCCATCTCTATAGCTCCAGGCCATGCTTTTCCCCTACTGGAGCCAGGGAGGCTAGACGGCTTGGTCCCAAGAGGTTTCCCCCATAGCCCAACACACTGGCAGTGGCAGACTGCGGCCAGAGCACCTCTTCAGTACTGACCCTGAACCATCCTTCCTCACTGGGTGGGGCTTCCCTGCAGGAACTCCAACAACTCCAGCCAGAGGCTCAGGGACAGAATCTGGATCTCCCTGGGCCTGAGCCCCTAGGGGGAGGGGTGGCCACAGTCTCTGTAGACCAGCAGACTTAGCCTTTCCTCCTGGTAGTTCTGAGGAATCTGGCCAGCCCAGATGAGTGGATTTACCCTCAGCAAAGCACACACCCTCCACCGAGAAACAGTCAAAGTGCTTCGTTAAATGGGTCCTGTTCCCTGAGCCACCCACCTGGGTGAGACTCTCCAACAGGGGTTGTCAGATATCCCATACAGGAGCAATCCTACTGGCATCAGGTTGGTTCCCCTCGAGGTGAGAGTTCCCAGGAGAAGAAGCAGACACCCATGTTTACTGTTCTCCAGCCTCCTTGAGAGACATCTCCAGGCGTGGGAGCTAACCAGATGAATAGGACATGAACTCACAGCAAACCACACCAGCCCTACAAAAGAGGTACCTGACCATCAAAAGAAAAACAAACAAACAGAAAGCAACA
>NW_016830392.1:0-955 GCF_001698545.2 Rhinopithecus bieti
TATTCCCCTCACAGAGTTACACCTTTCTTTTCATTGAGCAGTTTGCTAACAATGTTTTTTTGGAATCTGCAAAGTTATATTTGGGAGAACATTCAGGCCTACAGTGAAAAAGGAAGTATCCTCAGATAAAAACTAGAAAGAAGCTTTCTGGGAAAGTTCTTTCTGATGTGTGAATTCATCTCACAGTGTTACACCTTTCTATTCATGGAGCAGTGTGCTAACACTGTTTTCGTGGAAAATGCAATGGGATATTTGGGAGCATATTGAGGCCTATTGTGAAAAAGGAAATATCCTCAGATACAAACTAGAAAGAAGATTTCTGAGAAACTGCTTTGTTATGTGAGAATTCATCTCACAGAGTTACACTGTTCTTTTCACTGAGCAGTTTGCTAACCCTGTTTTCTTGGAATCCATAATGGGATATCTCAGAGCACATTGAAGTATATGGTGATAAATGCAATAACTCAGACAAAAACCGAAAAGAAGCGTTCTATGAGACTGCTTTGTGATGTCGAAATTCATCTCACAGTGTTGCACCTTTCCTTGCATGATGCAGTTTGGTAGCACTGATTTTGGATTGCATTGAAACCTGTGATGATAAAGGAAATATCCTCAGAAAAAAACTAAAAAGAAGCTTTCTGATAAACTTTTTTGTGAGCCGTGTATTCATGTCACAGAGTAACACCTTTCTTTTCATGGAGTAATTTCCCAGCAGTGTTTTCATGGAATCTACAAACGGATATTTGGGAACAAGTAGAGGCCTATGGTAAAAAGAAAATATCCTCAGATAAAAGCTAGAAAGAAGCTTTGTAAGAAACTACTTTGTTATTTGTGAATTCATCTCACAGTGGTACATGATTCTTTTCATGGAGGAGTTTTGTAGCACTGTTTTTGGGGAATCAGAGTATGAATAGTTTCGATTGCATTGAAGCTTAATGTGACAAAAGAAATATCC
>NW_016830393.1:0-727 GCF_001698545.2 Rhinopithecus bieti
GAATTTTCCCAGCCCATATGCCACTTGGAAGACTCATAGTGAGACTTAGGTTGATGAATGATCAAAGATTATGAGAATGTTTTCCAGAACTGTCATTTAGATAGCAGCACTAATCTACTTTGACACATTAACTACACATTTAGATAACCCCACTGTAACTATACACATGAGATTTTCTTGAGTAGAGAACCAGAAAGAATCAGATAACTTATAATAAGAGAAGCAGCAAGGGAACCTCTTTCTTTTTATAGCTGAACTTCTTTTCTTCAAAGCCAGGACCTCTACTTGTAACAAGCCCACCTCATTCTCAAGCCTTTGCATATCTTGCTGTAAGTCTTCTTCTAGATATGCTTTTGATGTTCTGTCACTATGTGGTGGAGAATAACTCACATTTTCTAATTCGGGTTTCATGCTTTTATAGATATTAGCAGTGGGACTGTCACATGTGGGTCCCTGAAACACACTTGCCAGTCACCTTCTAAGCTTTAGAAGGGCTTCTAAGTTCCACATGGCTTGTGGAACAAGCGCTGTATCAGTTTTTGGTTTTTGTAAGTGTCTGTAACAGCAGAAATACTGTGGCCTTCTATCCATATTACATGCTTCAATTCTTTGGAGTGAGCAAACCACAAATCAAAAAGACTTTTTGGATTTCTAGACTGAGGCCAATGTCTAATGTCTAATTTCCAATCTGTGGTATTTTGGGTTATATTTCCTTGTCATTTGCATA
>NW_016830394.1:0-727 GCF_001698545.2 Rhinopithecus bieti
GCATGAGAAAATTCATACAAGAAAACATGCATTAAAAATGACAAAAAAAAATTTCTGTATAAATGCTTAAATGGCTCATCAGGTAACAGAAATGTGGGATTATATGTTTCACACAAAAAAATTGGTATTAACCTATTTTAGTAATTTAGAAGGGTCACCACACACAAACAGACACACACTTAATTTATATTTAATTTAGATTATTTTCTCTCTTCTGTGATGAGTAATGGAATGCAGAGCTGTTAATAATGGAAGCTTTAAGAACTCAGGAATGAACAAGTGGCTGTTGGCTGTCTGGATTCTCCAAGAGTCCACACTTAACAATAAATCCGTCCTCTTAAATAGCAGATTTGTTTCTTCAATTTAGGTGCATAGCACTGATGACTGAGGGGTTTTCATAGGTAATTTGACTTAGGCCACAGAGTTAATTCAAACAACATGTCTAAAAAGTTTCAATACTGGCTGATTTAACATAATATGTGGCAGAATATTTCTCTAATATTTAATTAATCTTTGTTTTGCTTGGGTTAGCAGTTTTATAAGAATCAATCTCTTCATTAGGATTCTCAAAATCCTTACCCAATCCAAACAATAAAATCCCAAACTGATCAGAAACCTATACTTGACTTTACTCATATTTTCATAAACCTCCTTAAAGACACAATACTTTACAATTTTGCAAGCTTTTGGAGTTTTGAGAAACTACATTAGAATTAGACCATTAACT
>NW_016830395.1:0-1323 GCF_001698545.2 Rhinopithecus bieti
GCGGAGCTTGCAGTGAGCCAAGATCATGCCACCACACTGTAGCCTGGGCTACAGAATGAGACTCTGTCTCTAAACAAAACAAAACAAAACAAAAATAAAATATACACCACTGGGCATGGTGGTTCACCCCTGTAATCCTACCACTTTGGGAGGCCAAGGCTGGTGGATCACCTGAGGTCAGGAGTTCAAGATTAGCCTGGCTAACATGGTGAAACCCTGTCTCTACTAAAAATGCAAAAATTAGCCAGGTATGGTGGCACACTCCTGTAGTCCCAGCTACTCAGGAGGCTGAGGCAGGAGAATCACTTGAACCCAGGAGGCGGAGATTGCAGTGAGCGGAGATCACGCCACTGCACTCCAGCCGGAGTGACAGAGTAAGACTCTATCTCAAAAAAACACAAACAGGCTGGTGCAGTGGCTCACACCTGTAATCTCAGCAGTTTGGGAGGCTGAGGCAGATGGATCATGATGTCAGGAGTTCAAGATCAACCTGGCCAAGATGGTGAAACCCAGTCTCTACAGGCACAGTGGCAGGCACCTGTAATCCTAAATACTCAGGAGGCTGAGGCAGGAGAATCACTTGAACCTGGGTGGCAGAGGTTGCAGCGAACCAAGATTGTGCCACTGTACTCCAAACTGGGTGACAGAGGGAGACTGTGTCTCAAAAACAAACGAAAAACACACACAAACAAAAGATACAAAAATGGGAAAGAGCATTTGAAAGGACACATAAATTTACTAATTTGTGGAGACATACATAGAAATCACAATGAAAAGCAAAATCACCCCACACCTATCATCATTAGAAAAATGACCACTATCATGTTTCTAAAAAAAAACACCAAATCTGGCCAGGCATGATGGCTCATGCTTATAATCCCAACACCATGGGAGGCTGGATAAAGACCGTCCTGGATAATATGGTGAAACCCCGTCTCTATTAAAATTACGAAAAATTGGCAGGGCGCGGTGGCTCACGCCTGTAATCCCAGCACTCTGGGAGGCCGAGGCGGGCGGATCACAAGGTCAGGAGATCGAGACCACGGTGAAACCCCATCTCTACTAAAATACAAAAAAAAAAAAAAAGCCAGACGCCGTGGCGGGCGCCTGTAGTCCCAGCTACTTGGTAGGCTGAGGCAGGAGAATGGCGGGAACCCGGGAGGCGGAGCTTGCAGTGAGCCGAGATAGCACCACTGCACTCCAGCCTGGTGGACAGAGCGAGACTCCATCTCAAAAAAAAAAGAAAAAAACAAAATACGAAAAATTAGCCAGGCATGGTGGCATGCGCCTGTAGTCCTAGCTACTTGGGAGGCTAAGGCAGGA
>NW_016830396.1:0-606 GCF_001698545.2 Rhinopithecus bieti
CTTAAAGTGGCTTAATTATCTAAATGTAAGACCTGAAACTATAAAAATACCAGAAGAAACCTAGGGAAAACTATTCAGCATGTTGGCTTAGGTAAAGAATTTATGACCAAGTCATCAAAAGCAAACACAACAACAACAAAATACACAAATATGGCTTAATTAAACTAAAAAACTTCTGCACAGCAAAAGAAACAATATAACAACCAGGTACAGTGGCTCATGCCTGTAATCCCAGCACTTTGGGAGGCCAAGGCAGGTGGATCACCTAAGGTCAGGAGTTCAAGACCAACCTGGCCGACATGGTGAAACCCTGCCACTACTAAAAATACAAAAATTAGCCAGCCATGGTGGCACGTGCCTGTAATCCCAGGTACACGGGAGGTTGAGGCAGGACAATTGCTGGAGCCCGGGAGGCGGAGATTGCAGTGAGTGGAGATTGCACCAGTGCACTCCAGCCTGGGAGACAGAGTGAGACTCTGCCAAGGAACGAAAGGAAAGGAAAGGAATAAGGAAAAAGGAAAAAGGAAAAGAAAAGGAAAAGGAAAAGGAAAGGAAGGAAGAAAGGAGGAAGGAAGGAAGGAAGGAAGGAAGGAAGGAAGGAAGGAA
>NW_016830397.1:0-604 GCF_001698545.2 Rhinopithecus bieti
AATTTTCATGGAGCAGTTTACTAATACTGTTGTCATGGAATCTGCAATGGGATATGGCTCACACATTGAGTGCTATGGTGAAAAGGAAATATCCTCAGATAAAACTGGAGAGAAGCATTGGGAGAAACTGTATTGTGATGTGTGAATTCATCTCACAGAGTTACACTATTCTTTTTATTTTTTAACTTGAGATTGTTTATTATAACCATAGAAAATATTTCAGTATTTTAGAATCCAACATACATTTTTGTGGAGTAACTGTCAAATGTGTGATCAGTTATCTTCAGGGGTTTTCTGTTTGTCTGTTTGTTTTGTTTGTAATTTTTTTTTTGTATATTTTAAGTTCTAATGTACTTGTGCACAACGTGCAGGTTTGCTACATATGTATACATGTGCCATGTTGGATTGTTGCACCCATCAACCTGTCAGCACCCACCAACTCGCCATTTAAATAAGGTATAATTCCCATTTCCATCCCTCCTCCCTTCCCCCTCCCCATAATAGTCTCCAGTGTCTGATATTCCCCTTCCCGTGTCCAAGTGATCTCAATGTTTATTTCTCACCTATGAGTGAGAACATGCAGTGTTTGTTTTTCTGTTCTTGT
>NW_016830398.1:0-3226 GCF_001698545.2 Rhinopithecus bieti
AAAAAAAAAAAAAGAATTTGAGAGTAGGAAAGGTCTGAGGTTGTCAGATGAAGATCTTCAAGGACTTAGTGAAGTAATGTGTAATTTTTCTTTCAACTGGAAAACCTTCTTCCTTATAGAAACGACTTGTAAGCTCATCCTTTCTCCAGAGTTCCTGTTTCAGGGAATGCCCCCAGCACTGATACAATTGTCGAAGTTAAAAACTGTTTCTGGGATGTTTCCTGGACTCTAGTGCTTCTCATCTGAATTGTTGCAACAGTCTCTCCAGTAGCCTTCCTGCCATCTACAGACTTGCAGGCACAATAACACTTAGCTAGAAAAGTCTTTCTAAATCATAAATATTTCTAAAACCTTTTAGTGGTTTTCTCTTACTCTTGGGTAAAAATCCAGACTCCTTAATATGAGCTTTCTATGATCTGGCCCACACTTATGTCTTCACCTCTATTTCTTGCTACTTATTTCACTTCTACACCAGGGGATCTCAAATGGAGTGCAGAAGATCATCCTCTGGGTATAGGACAAAAATATCTGAACTTCTGACTGAGAATATGGGATGGAAACCAGAAGAATGTCACATATAAGAGACTAGAGCAAGCCAAGTCAAAGCTCTGTACAAGTGGAAGTTGAGAGGAAGCAAAAACTCTGAAGAAGAAGAGAAAATTAGGGAGACATGAAGAAAAGAGGAGAGACAGAAGTGTCAGAAAGAGGCCGGGCACAGTGGCTCATGCCTATAATCCCAGAACTTTGGGAGGCTGAGGCAGGCAGATCACCTGAAGTCAGGAGTTCATGACCAGTTTGACCAACATGGTGAAACCCTATCTCTACTACAAATACAAAACTTAGCTGGGGGTGGTGGCAGGTGCCTGTAATCCCAGCTACTGGGGAGGCTGAGGCAGGAAAATGGCTTGAACCCGGGAGGTGGAGGTTGCAGTGAGCTGAGATCACACCACTGCATTCCAGCCTGGACAACAGAGCAAGACTGAGTCTGGAAAAGAAAAAGAAGTGTTGTAAAGAATAGTTGGTTTATAGAGCTTTGTCCTGAAAGATGGACTTCTGGTTCCAGTTTTGATCTATGGACTAAACATCCTTTAATGCACCCTCCTGTTCCTTGAGGAAATCTGAATGAGTCTTTCTTACATTTTTAAAGAATCTTGCCAGCCGGGAATCTTGGCTTATGCCTATAATCCCAGCATTTTAGGAGGCCAAGGTGGGTGGATCACCTGAAGTCAGGAGTTCGAAACCAGCCTGGCCAACATGGCGAAACCCTGTCTCTACTAAAAATACAAAAATTAGCTGGGTGTGGTATAGCATGCATCTCAGCTACTTGGGAGGCTGAAGCATGAGAATCATTTGAACTCAGGAGGTAGAGGTTGCAGTGAGCCAAGATTGTGCCACTGCACTCCAGCCTGGGTGACAGTGTGACTCTGTCTAAAAACAATAATAATAAAATAAAAATACAGTGTCTTGAGGGAGGTCTTTGTTCTGGGCAACCAGAAGAAGCTACCTAAAATACTTAGTGATCATCTATAGGAGATTCGTTAAATAAAGTATATAGTACATCGTTCTATGCATTAACCAAAAATGGATATGTAGTAATAAATTTATTACATGGAAAGTTGCCTGCAAGATATTGTTAAGTGAAAAAGTAGGTCACAAAACAATACACATAGTACTTTTGATATGCATTAAAAATGCATTTATGGGCCTGGGAGTGGTGACTCATGCCTGTAATCCTAGTGCTTTGGGAGGCCGAGGAGGGAGGATCACTTGACGCCAGAAGTTCAAGATCAGCCTTGGTAATATAGTGAGACCCCCATCTCTACAAAAATAAAAATTACCTGGGCATGGGGGCATGCACCTGTAATCTCAGCTACTTGGGAGACTGAGGATGGCTTGAGCCCAGGAGTCCGAAGTTACAGTGAGTTGTGATTGAGCCACTGAACTCCAGCCTGGGCAACAAAGCAAGACTCTATCAAAAAAAAAAAAAAAAAAAAAAGGAAAAGAAAAAATTCTGGAAAGCTCTATGCTAGAATGGTAAATTTTTTTTTTTTTTTTTTGAGACAGAGTTTTTTGCTTGTCGTCCACGCTGGAGTGCAACAGTGTGATCTCAGCTCACTGCAACCTCCACCTCCTGGGTTCAAGCAATTCTCCTGCCTCAGCTGCCCGAGTAGCTGGGATTGCAGGTGCCCGCCACCACGCCCAGCTGATTTTTTTCGCATTTTGAGATGGGGTTTCACCATGTTGGTCAGGGTGGTCTTGAACTCCTGACCTCAGGTGATCCGCTCGCCTTGGCCTCCCAAAGTTTTTTTTTGTTTTTTGTTTTTGGTTTTTGTTTGTTTGTTTGTTTGTTTTTAGATGGAGTCTTGCTCTGTTGCCAGGCTGAAGTGCAATGGTGCAATCTCAGCTCACTGCAACCTCTGCCTCCCAGTTCAAGAGATTTCCCTGCCTCAGCCTCCCAAGTAGCTGGGATTACAGGCATGCACCACCACGCCTGGCTAATTTTTTGTATTTTAGTAGAGATGGCGTTTCACCATGTTGGCCAAAACGGTCTTGATTTCCTGACCTCATGATCTGCCCACCTTGGACTCCCAAAGTGCTGGGACTACAGGTGTGAGCCACCATACCTGGCCAAAGAAATTTTTTTTAATAGAGATGGGGTCTCACTGTGTTGCCCAGGCTAGTCTTGAACTCCTGGCCTCAAGTAGTCCTCCTGCCTCAAGCTCCCAAAGTGTTGGGATTATGGGCATGAACACTGTGCCCAGTTAAATATCAGTAATTTGTTTTATTTTCATTTTTTAAGACATGGTCTCACTCCAATTGCCAAAGCTGGAGTACAGTGGTGTGATCATGGCTCACTGCAGCCTCATCATCTTGCTCAAATGAGCCTCATCCTCTTGCTCAAATGATCCTCCCACCTCAACCTCCCAAGTAGCTGGGAACATAGGCATGGGTCACCACCTCCAGCTAATTTTTGTAGAGATGGGTTTTACTGTGTTGCTCAGGCTGGTCTCCTGGGTTCTAGCAGTCTGCCTGCTTTGGAGTAATTTTTAATATGGATTTAAAATAATCCCATCGGCCGGGCGCGGTGGCTCAAGCCTGTAATCCCAGCACTTTGGGAGGCCGAGGTGGGAGGATACAGCCTAGGCACACAGTGAGACCCATCTCTAAGTCTTTAGATGATGATGATGTTATGATGATGATGATGATAACAATAAAGACAGAAATG
>NW_016830400.1:0-727 GCF_001698545.2 Rhinopithecus bieti
CGGGGTGCGCGCGGGCTGCTCAGAGGCGCAGTGGCGGGCGAGGGCGCGGGTGGCTGGAGCAACCGGCCCGCGGCAAGGGCCGGCTGGCGGCAGGCGGGGCGCGCGGAGCCTGGGGCTCGGCCGAGACGGAGCGAAAGAGAAAGTAAGACCGAGGACCAGGCAGTCTGGCCGGGGCAGCTCTGTCCCCGCCAGGCCCGGCTGTGCCAGGCAAGCGGGTACAGAGGGGTCCGCGCGGGCCCGAGGGCGGCAGCGGTGAGTCGGGAGGTCGCCTGGTGGGGACCCTCCTGTCGGAGGCACGGTCGCCCGGGCGGCCCGCGCAGGCTGCCGGCGTCCCAGAGGAGCGCCCTCCACCACGCGGGGCACCGCCGGGGGATAAACTTCACGACCACAGTTCCCAGCCCGGGCAAAAGTCTCCATTTTGCTCCCCAAGTGCCTGCGGCTGTCCCGCCGTTGCTACCCCTGCCCCTGCGCCCGCGGAGCCGGGTGGGCGCCGGCCCGCGCCCCCTCCTCCGCCCCTCCCCGGCTCGGGGTCTCCCTCCTCTGCGCCCGGCTGGCGGACGCCAAAGGCGGTGCTCTAGCGCCCACTATTTCAAAAGCCCGGAATATGATTTGACCAGGACTGAGAGCCACTCGGAGAGAGAGAGGGAGAGAGCGAGCGGGGAGGAAAAAGTTGCTCTCCCCTTTCGTCAACTTTTCGCTAACTTTCACTTTTCGCTCCCCTCCACCC
>NW_016830401.1:0-941 GCF_001698545.2 Rhinopithecus bieti
AAAAAAAAAAAAGACAACTTTAACAGATATTTCTTCAAAGAATATATACAAATGACCAAGAAACATATGAAAAGAAGCTCAATATCATTAGTAAAGTGCAAATCAAAGCCATAATAGGCTGTAACTTCACATCCATTAGGATGGCTGCTATCAAAAAAGTAGAAAACAGCAAATATTGGCAAGGATGTGGACACATTGGAACACTTGTGTCATGCTGGCAGCAATGTGAAATGGTGCTGCTGCTGTGGAAAGCAGATTGACAGCTCGTCAAACAGCTAACAGAGAATTATCCTGTGATCCATCAATCCTCATTCTCAGTTTATACTGAAAAGAATTGAAAGCAGGGACTCAAGGAGATATCTGTACAATGTTTATAGCAGCATAATTCATGATAGTCAAAACATTGAAACAACTCCAATGGCCACCAACCGATCAACGGCTAAACAAAGTATGGTATATACATACAATGGAATATTATCCAGCCTCAAAAAAGAGTGAAATTTAGATACATGCTTCAGTCTAGATGAGCCTGAAAAACATTATACTAAGTGAAAAAAAAAAAAAAAAACAGATACAAAAGACAAATATTTTATGATTCCACTTATCTGAGGTACCTAGAACAGACAAAATTCACAAAGACAAAAAGTAGAATAGAGGTTACCAGGGACTAGGGATGGGATTGGGGGAATGGGAAGCTATTGCTTAATGGGTATAGAGTTTCTGTTTGGGATGATAAAAAAAAGCTCTGGAAATGAGTAGCAGTGATGGTTGCACGATATCATGAATGTGTGTAAAACTACTAAATTGTATACTTACAAGTGGTTCAAAGGGTAAATTTTATATTATGTATATTTTGCCACAATGAACACACACACAGAGAGAGAGAGAGAGACAGAGAGAGACAGAGAGAGAGAGAGAGAGAAAGAGAGAGAGAGAGAGAG
>NW_016830402.1:0-726 GCF_001698545.2 Rhinopithecus bieti
TTTTAATTTTAGATGGTTTAAGCTTCTTAAAATAAAATGGAACACTTTCTTCTTTTCTCTTTTTTTTTCCCTGAAATAATTTAAATTACATAGGAATTATCAGTTGCTCAAGAGTTTGAGGGAGCTCACTGGGGATATCATGTTGCCCCACTATCTCTTTTGGGGGTTGTTCTTTGATACTCTGTTCGATTTCTTCTGCAATGTTAAGCCATAAAGGTTCCAGAGTCATTAGACTGCCTGGGTCAAAGTGTGCTAACTCTCATTACTAGATTACAGGAAGCTGTTTAATCTTTATAAACATCTGTGTTCTTATCTGAACAAATAGGCATGATAATAGGCCTACAGCATAAGGTTGTCGGACAGATTAATTGTGACAATACAAGAAAGCAGTTAGCCAGAGAATACCTGATACTCACAAGCGCCGAACAAATGTGAGTTATTCTCTTTTTTTTCTTTTTCATATTTTTAAAATTATACTATAAGTTCTGGGATACATATACAAAATGTGCAGGTTTGTTACAGGTTTATACATGTGCCATGGTGGTTTGCTGCACCCAACAACCCATCATATATATTAGGTATTTCTCCTAATGCTATCCCTACCCTTGCCCCCTACCCCCTGACAGGCCCCAGTGTGTGATATTTCCCTCCCTGTGTCCATGTATTCTCATTGTTTAACTCCCACTTATGAGTGAGAACATGTGGTGTGGAGAATGATGGTTTCCA
>NW_016830403.1:0-605 GCF_001698545.2 Rhinopithecus bieti
TGTAGGGTTTATCTCCACTATGAATTCTCTTATGTTTACTAAGAGTTGATGGGTGATTAAAAGCCTTGCTACATTCTTCACATTTGTAGGGTTTTTCTCCACTATGGGTTATCTTATGTTTCCTAAGGACTGAGGAGTGATTAAAAGCTTTTCCACATTCTTCACATTTGTAGGGATTCTCTCCATTATGAATTCTCTTATGTACAGTAAGTTTATAAAACTGGTTAAAAGTTTTGCAACATTCTTCACATTTGAAGGGCTTCGCTCCATTATGAATTCCCTTATGTGTAGTAAGGTTTGAAAACTGGTTAAAAGCTTTGTCACATTCTTCACGTTTGAAGGGTTTCTCTCCACTATGAATCCTCTTATGTTTGGTAAGGGTTGATGACTGCTTAAAAGCTTTCCCACATGCTTCACATTTGTAGGGATTCTCTCCACTATGAATTCTCTTATGTACAGTAAGTTGATAAAACTGGTTAAAAGCTTTGCCACATTCTTCACATTTGAAGGGTTTCTCTCCAAAATGAATTCCCTTATGGTTATTAAGGTTTGATAACTGCTTAAAAGCTTTTCCACATTTGTAGGGTTTATCTCCACTATGAATT
>NW_016830404.1:0-1578 GCF_001698545.2 Rhinopithecus bieti
CAGGCTTGGTTCAACAGTTCAATGCTATCTGGATTCTGGATTGGCTGCTCTGAGATTGTCTTTGCCTTGCCTCATCGTTGCAATATGGCTGCCAAGGGCCAAAGCATTGCAAGAAAACATCCCTCTCAGGAAGAAAGTGGAGCCTGGGCCTCTCTCCTTTTTTTTTTTTTTTTTAATTAAGGTAGAAAAACTTTCCCAGGAACCCTCCTCTCACACTTCCCTCTTATATCTCCTTGGCCCAAACTGAGTGGGAGTCTAGACCATCCCACTAGTCAATAAGAGGGAGCTTATCATGGTTTTTTCATCAGTCATGATTCATCACCTGGAGTTGGGCCTGCCTTCCCCAAACCCTATGGCTCTGCCCTATACCTGAAGTAAATCTGGGCTCTCTTCACAAGCAAAAAGTGTTATAGCTATTGTGGCAGTAACAAACAGCATGAGCCACACAGGCATTTATGGAATAGAGGGTATGAATTCTTGGAGATCTGCCTACGTGCAACAATTAACAAATTTTACACATACTGTGCAAAACTAAGATTTGTGACAGAATGTCTTTAGAGGACTTCCAGGTCCCAGGCCCTCTAGGAGCCTCCACATATGCTTTATTGAGACTGATGCGATGACTGAAATAGGCTTACTGCGAAGAGACTTGGCCTTTTCTGGGTTCAAAGAAACCATCACCACGCATGCGCTTGTTTCCATAATAAAGTCCCCTAAACGACTGTTTGGTCTCTGAGGGTGGGGAAAGTGCCCTATGGGTGGTGGTAGGACTGCTTTCAGAAGGGCTGCTCCATCCCCCAGACTGAGGGCCATTTCCAACCTCTCAACAAATGAAATAACCAGATAGAAAACTGCCACCATCAGTGGAGCCTTTCACTCTGCACTTCAGGAGGTCTGACAGGGTCACTAGTACTTCAAGATTCACGTCCCTATTTCTGTCTTAAGCATGTTCCTTTTATACCCTGTTATGAGATGTTCTTTGATTCTTGGAAAAACAATTTCTTGGAAGCTGAAAAGGGCAAGGAGATGAATAGGAAATGGAGAGGTGAGTGCAGGGCACTTATAAAAGCTACTAGAAGATTGGTAAGTCCTCCAAATCCAGGGAGATGGCCTTCCTAATGCCACCCCACCCCCACCCCACTCCTGGTGCAGTCAGTGCTGACCTAGGGACCACCTGCCACAGGCTCAGGCCCCACCACCCAGCTCTCCCCCGTGGGGGACGGAGCGAGCGGTGCCGCCACAATAAGTTCCCATTTCCAGAAGCATGCTCTCTCCCAGTGTTGCCCCTTGTTAGGTGAACTGAGTAGGAAAATGGTGTAGGCGAGGAGGGGTACCCAGGCGAGCCGCTCACGCTGGAAAGCCGCTCTACGTCCTTCGACATTGGTGCGACCCTTCCCCACAGAGCACACAAAAGGCGGCTGCTCCACGTTGTTTTCCAGCCCCTAGCCGCCTGGGCCCTGGGGGCTTGCGGGGTGGGGGGACATGAGAGTTCTCCAGCCCTCCTGCGGGCATTGCAGCTCCGAGGCGGGAGAGGAGCACTAGGGTAGAGCACGCCCCACTCTTGGAGACATTTCATCA
>NW_016830404.1:6385-8622 GCF_001698545.2 Rhinopithecus bieti
CCGCGCCCGGCCAGCCGCACAAACTTTTAAATAATTTTTTTTTCATTTATCAGTATCTTATTAACATTTTTTGATGTCAATAAATACACATCTATATAATCATATTTAATGACTGCCTAAATTTTCATTATGGGTGTATCACAGGTAATTATCGTTTATTGTTTGATATTTTGATAATTTTTCTAATTTTGTGCTGTTATAAACATGAACTATAAAGGTAAATAGCTATATGTCTTTCTTTACTTTTAAATTTTAATTAAAAGTAATCATACCCAGGTGTGGTGGCTCACGCCTATGATCTCAGTACTTTGGGAGGCTTAGGCAGGCATATCACCTGAGGACAGGAGTTCGAGACCAGCCTGGCCAACATGACAAAACCCCGTCTCTACGTAAAAAAAATTAGCCGAGTGTCGTGGTACATGCCTGTAGTCCCAGCTATTCGGGAGGCTGAGGCAGGAGAATTGCTTGAACCCAAGAGGTGGAGGTTGCGGTGATCTGAGATCCCGTCACTGCACTCCAGCCTAGGCGACAGAGCAAGACTCCGACTCAAAAAAAAGTAATAATAATCAGTTTCTAAATTTCACTTGCCACAGTTCAAGTGCTCAATAGCCACATGTGGCTAGTGGCTACTATATTGGACAGTGCAGATATAGAGCATTACCATCAGTAATTGAGTGAATGTCTTTGAGAAGGCATTTTCAAAATTGCCAGATTGTTCCCTTAGGATAAATTCTAGCAGTGGACTTGCTTGCTCAAAGATTGCACTGTATATATTTTAGTATTAAAATTCCTCTTATGTACTGTTAAATTGCTCTACAGAAAGTAGCTTCAGTTTATTTTTTCACCAGGAGAGTGTGAGGGTGTTCATTTTCTCTCTCCCATGCCAACGCTTGTTAGTAATATTTTAAAATTTTTTGCAGTTTGATAGGAAATAAATGGTACATCATTGTTCTAATTTGCATTTCTTTGATTACTCTTAAAGTTGAACAGTTTTTCATGTTGATTGGCCTTTCATAGTTCTTCTATTGAGGCTTGAATGAATCTTCTTACAGACTTATTTCCTCTTTTGTGATTCTTGCAATACAGTCTCCATCCCCCAAGATTCTGTTTTGCTAAGTCTGGGGTGGGGTCTGCATCTGTATTCTTTTAAACGACCCCAGGTAATTCTCATGTGCCCAGAAACACTCATCTAGACCATTTGTCCACTCAAGGCAGGAATGTCCTTCCCACCCACCCCTGACAAATGATTATTTAGCTTCTCCTTAAACACCCCTGCCTGTTAGAGGGCTATGTTAGAAAAGGTACTTGGGTTGAAATTTACTGTGTAAATTTCACCATGGGCTACTGTTGGAGCCACACATGATTGTTTCCTTCCTCTTTCACATAACAACCTCTCAAATATTTAGAGACAGCCACCATGTCATTTTTAAATTGACTCTTCACAAGGCCAAAGAGGCTTCATTTCTTTCCTTTGTTCCCCACATGACTTGCTTTCAAGATTCTGCATATCATGGTCATCCTGTTTGGGCTCTTTTCCAAGTTTTCTATGTCCTACTTAAGATGTGAGAGACAGAGCATAAGCTAGAGGATCAGATCTGGTCTATGAATCCAACATCTGTCACCTGCCTGAATTGTGAACAGGGGCAAGTAACCTGGTCTCATTTTCCTTATCTGTGAAATGGGGATAAATAGTAGTACCTCCCTTGTGGAGTTCTTGGGAATAACGAAGGTAACATATGGAAAGTTTCTAATGTATAAGTGATTCATGAAGGTTAAAAAAAAGAGATCTGGTGAAAAAAAACCAAACAATATTCCAGAAGGACCTGCCACTGAATATAGTTGGGGAGGGGGCAATGTTTTGTATCAATTCTGGGTGTGAGCCGAGAAGCCAGGGGCTGTGTATGCATTTTTATTCCCAGCCCAGCCCCTCACACATGCCTGGAGTGCAGTAGATTCTTAGGTGTTTTGTGAAAATACACTGCCAACCTTGGGTACGATGGACTCATTGTTGGGAGAAGAGCCTGGAGGCCAGGAAATGACTTAAAATACAGTTAATATAGTTCTGGAGAGAGATAATAAAGGCTTTTTTTTTTTTTTTTTTTTGAGATGGAGTTCCACTCTTGATGGAGTTCCACTCTTGTCGCCCAGGCTGGTTTGCAATGGCACGATCTCAGCTCACTGCAACCTCTGCCTCCTGGGTTTAAGCGATTCTCCTGCCTCCTGGGGGTTCAAGCGAT
>NW_016830404.1:9157-28707 GCF_001698545.2 Rhinopithecus bieti
ATGGTCTGGATCTCCTGACCTTGTGATTCACCCGTCTCGGCCTCCCAAAGTGCTGGGATTACAGGCTTGAGCCACCGCGCCCGGCGAACAAAGGCTTTTAACTGAGGCAATTAGAATGGAGATAAGGGAGAAGACATAAGAAACATTGTGCTGAGAAAATCAACAGGATTTGGTGATTCTTAAAAGGGAAGGAGAAGGGGGAGGAAGAAACAGGAAGAGCGGAGGTGGAGTCAAGATAATTTTGAGGTTTCTCAGCTTGGGTGAACTGAAGGAAAAGCAAGTTTGTTGATAGGGGAAGGGAAAAGAAAATGAGCAACTTCTATTTGAGAGGGTTGTCAGGGCAAAGCCAGGTTACAGTTAAGCAAGACGGTGGCTGAGCATATAAGGTTGTCTTTTGGCAAAGGACTAGGGTTCTTGAGGGCAGAGGTGGAAAGTGTTCCAAGTGGGTTCAGGAAGGAGAGGAAGAGCCAGGAAAAGGCCAGGGCTGAGTGGACGGAGATGAGATTGTAGGTGAGATTAGCTGATTGAAGAGGTTTGCACCTTTGGGGGTGATTAGGGAAGTGGGAGGCAGGGTGTGGAGAAATGATCTGGAGGCCAGCCCCAGACTTCCAGTTAGAATGGGGATGGGAAGTGAGTTCACTCCTTGGGCAGATTGCACTCTCGGGTGGGTCTGAGCAGCAGTTGCCCTAGAGGAGGAGGGGGTCAATGAGGGGTTGACTTCCTGCTCAGGTGCTCAGGAAGAGGCTAATAGGATAGTTCCTGCTTTTAAGGGAGACTAGAGGTATGCAAATAACCTAGAGAAGATAGAAGCCAGATAGGAGGCCAGTGGTCAGTGGTTTCCCAGTCTTCACCCCATCTCCGACCCCACCCCAACCCCCAGTGCTCTCTCTTGAGATCCTTAACATTTTTCAAGACTTTTGTCCTTTCTGGGTTTGACAAGGTTAAATAGGCCTTTACTAATGAACATTGTTCTGTCTGTGGCATTTCCCACATTTATTTGACCACAGACCCTGCTCCGCTCCCCCGGCTTTTTATGGAAAGTGGAGAGCAAATGGTAATGTCTAACAGGCTGAGAAATTCCTATATAGTGTGCCTGTGTAACTAACTCATCTTGGCATTCTCTTACTTGACCTCTGTGGATTGCAAGCAGTGGTTGCTACTTTCCCATGCTCCACTTCAAGAACCACCCTTGCTGTTCAGTTCAGAGGAGTAATTCACCTGATTGTGCTTTCTCTTGAGCTGTAGAACTGTCAGCAAGGCATGTTGAAAGTTTATTAGTTTTTTTAAAGCATTTGTTTATCACGGAAGGGGAGGCCAAAACTACATGAGGGTATAGTGCGAGCCATTTCTTCTTTTCTGTAACTCCTAAGGGTACTTAGAATACGTTTCTCTTTGAGATTTACACCTCTTGGTTTAATTTTTATCAGACATGCAGAGGAGTTGGTGGGTAACATTAGCCTGCCGTTTATATCAGCCTACAGCCAGATGCCTTTTTGATTCCTTGCAGGACCCCACCCTGGATGCTCCCAGAGCAGTAGCTTGAATGGAGCAAAGAGACAGCCTCAGTTAGGTGCCATTGCCTGTAAGCTTGTGCTTCAGAGCAAAGTGGTTAAGAGAGTAGGCTCTGGAAGCATGCTGCCCAGGTTCATAGTTCAGCCATAGATGACCTTGGGCCAATTATATAACCTTCCTGGACAGTGGTAACCCCCTCATGAGCTTGTTGAAAGGCTTGAATGAGTTATTTTTTTGTTTGTTTTGTTTTGTTTTGTTTTGTTTTTTGAAACGGTTCTCGCTCTGTCACCCAGGCTGGAGTGCAGTGACACAAACTTGGTTCACTGTAACCTCCGCCTTCTGGGTTCAAGCGATCCTTCCACCTCAGCCTCCCTAGTAGCTGGGACTACAGGTGTGCACCACCACTGCCCAGCTAATTTTTGTGTTTTTAGTATAGAGACAGGGTTTCGCCATGTTGGTCAGGTTGGTCTTGAACTCCTGACCTCAAATGATCCGCTTGCCTCGGACTCCCAAAGTGCTGGGATTACAGGCGTGAGACACCATGCCCAGCCTTGAATGAGTTATTATAGTCTTAATGTATAATATTTAAAGCACTTCGAGCGGGGTTTGGCAATTGTTAAGTACTGGTGACTGCTGGCTCGCATTATCATCCCCAGGCTTTATGGTGGGCAAGAGACGTCTTTTGTGTATGTATTACAAGTCAGCAGACAGAAAAGTTAACTGGAAGAGAGGAAACAGATACCCTTCCTTTAATTTCTTGCTCGAGATGATGCCCCAAAGGGATGAGCCACATGGCTGAGCCAAGAATCATACCCTTCCTGGAAGAACAAGCTGGCAGACCCCTCTGCACGAGGTTCTTGCCAATACCCGTTCCAGTCTGACTTAGTCATACCGAAAAGCGTAGTGGATGGGAGCAAGGGTTCTGGGTTTTTGGCATTTTCCACCTTCACACCAGTTTAATGAGTGAGTGGGAAGGCTGGTCCTCAAGTGGGGAGAAGCGCTCTGTCTTGTGCCTGGACTGGAAGGCTCTCCAGACTGGGGAAACTGTACCTGTGGCCTTTGGCAGAAGCACTTACCTTTATGCCAACCTGTTCAGTGTGATTTATGCAAAGGGGTGAATAGAAGAGAATTCAGATCTGTGTGGAAAAACAGAGCTTGGACATGCCTACCTTTCCCTTTCAAACCTTCACTGACGCCAGGCACGTTAGCTTACACCTGTAATCCCAGCCCTTTGGGAAGCTAAGCTGGGAGGATTGCTTGAGCCTGGGAGTTCCAGGCCAGCCTGGGAGATACAGGGAGACCCCCATCTTTACAAAATTAAAACAAAAATGAGCCAGGCATGGTGGTACATGCATGTAGTCCAGCTACCTGAGAGACTGAAGTGGGAGGATTCCTTCAGCCCAGGAGTTCGAGGCTGTGGTGAGCCTTGATTGTGCCACTGTACTCCAGCTTGGGTGACAGACTGAGACCCTGTCTCAAAACAAAACAAAACAAACAAAAAACCCCAAAAACCCAAAAACCTTTCTTGATATCAGTTTCACTCTTAATCCTCACATTTAATAGTCAAGTGAATATTGAAATTAAAATGCTTTTTTAAAATTCTATTTTGGAGCTGAGCGCTTTGGCTCACACCTGTAGTCCCAGCACTTTGGGAGGCCGAGGCGGGTGGATCACTTGAGGTCAGGAGTTTGAGACCAGCCTGGCCAACATGGTGAAACCCTGTCTCTACCAAAATACAAAATTAGCTGGGCATGGTGGTGCACGCCTGTAATCCCAGCTACTTGGGAGGCTGAGGCATGAGAATCGCTTGAACCCGGGAGGCAGAGGTTGCAGTGAGCTGAGGAGATCATGCCACTGCACTCCAGCCTGGGTGACAGAGTGAGACTGTCTGAAAAAAAAAAAAATTATATTTCGGAAACATGCGTTTTAATAGGAAATTTTAAAACTTAAAGCTCTCTTGAGAAATTATTCTTTTATATTGGGCTATTCTGGTTTTGTAGTAGCAGGATAAGTTCTGTTAAGGAGAGTGTGTGGCTGGGCATGATGGCTAGTGCCTAAAATCCCAGCATTTTGGCAGGCTGAGGCAGGAGGTTTGTTTGAGGCCAGGAGTTAAAGACCAGCCTGGGCAACATAGTGAGACCCCATCTCTACAAAACATAAAAGAATACTGCACACAGGTTCCTAGCAGAGTCAATACAGTGGGAAACATGCCGACTGCTCCAGCTCCACGTGGTTCATCTTTTCTCTGTGTACAGCCTTGCACAATCATGCCTAAATTTGCTATTAATGATTTCCTGCCATTCTTCTCCACTTTTATTGCCTATTGAGTTTATTGTTCATGGGAAGTTATGTGCTTTTGCCTTTTTTGACTTCTGTTGGATTGTGTATATGTTTCAAGCTGCTAAGAAATGTTAGAAGATATTCTGATACTTCAGCTTTCCCATCTCATTGCTTTCCCTAATGACTGGAAATATTTTACTGGGTAAGATTTAACTGAGAAGTCAAGTGTTCTTCTAAGTCTCTGAGACAGAACATCTTTATTTGAAGTGTTTTGGTGAAGTGTGTCAGAAGACTGGGGAATTCTTTTGTATAAGACTTCTTTTTTTTTTTTTTTTCCCCCGGAGACAGAGTCTTGCTCTGTCACCCAGGCTGGAGTACAGTGGTGCAGTCACAGCTTACTGCAACCTCTGCCTCCTGCGTTCAAGCGATTCTCCTGCTTCAGCCTCCCAAGTAGCTGGGATTACAGGAGCCCATCACCGTGCCTGGCTAATTTTTGTATTTTTAGTAGAGACGGAGTTTCACCATGTTGGCCACGCTGGTCTCGAACTCCTGACCTCAGGTGATCCATCCACCATGGACTCCCAAGGTGCTGGAATTACAGGCATGAGCCACCGTGCCCAGCCCATTTTTTAAATGATGACAAGACCTTGAGTTTTTTTATAGCCGAAATCTTAAGAAGAGTTAAAAATGGTGTTATATCTATCTGTGACCTCATATGTCTACAGGTCACTACTAAACACATATCACATAGTCATCACCCCTCTTCTGTAAGTGGGGAAACAGGCATGGTTTTCAGTGAGGCAGGCCATAGGTTATTTATATTAATGAAATGACAGAGCAGGTAATAAACTCCAGGTGTCCTGATTCCTTTGGAGTAACCATGTGAAGGAGCACTAGAGGGATGCCAGATTCCGCAGTCAATCAGGTGGAGGAAGCTCTTTCTATGTGGTTTTGGTGATGATCTCGCTCTACTGGAAACAATGTTTATTTCTAAACAAGCTTAGGTCTCTTTAGTGGGAAAGTAGGAGGTGAGGGGGGGTAAAAAAAAAAAAAGAGGGATGGGGTTGTTACTGAGAAATGTGGGCAAGATCAGTATAGATTTCTCCTTGCCAAAATAAGCCTAAGGATTTTGAGAACTGTTTGCAATTGGCCATTCTTCCTTACTTTGCTATTTGAATAACTATATGGAAAAAAAATATCCAGAACACTGGCTCTGCAGAAGTACCTGGGATCATTTTCATGGAACTGTTTTTATGATTTTTTTTCAAGTGGGTTAGTGCTGTCCAAAAATAACAACATATATATTTCTTTCCATGCCTTTTATATTAGTAGTTTAGTTTCCCCCCTTGAGAAACTGCCAGCTTTATTCCTTGCAGGGCCTGTTGTCACAGTGTTCATGGTGTGAATGGAAGAGTGCTGTTGGCATGGCCAGTTTACTTTCATAGGTCAACACGTTCCTAATGCTTCAGTACATTAAATAGTTTCCTCTAAATTAGAGATCTGAAGGAGGGAACGCCACCTTCCAAGGTACCTACCTTCCCACCAAGAAAGAACTTAAGTCCAAGAAGGTTCTAAATCAACCGGTGCGAACATGGAACTGAATCGTTATTTCAAAGCTCACAGGGGCCAGTAGCTCTCGTTGTGTCCAGCCGAGTGTTTATGGCATGCTCCATAGCTTGTGGAGCAAAGAAAGCCCTCCCTGCTAACTTGACCCTGGGGAGACTTGCTCCTCTACTCCTAGTGACCGACATGACCACTTGCAAGGGAACTTGGCCTCCGTCTGTCCCTTCCAAATGATCTGGCAGAATTCTCATCAGGAGAGCCAGAAGAAAATTCCATAAGGCTTCTCGCTTCAGTTCTGTAATAACAAACCCAGCTCCCTCTCCCTGCCTGCCCTGCTTCCTTTGCTCAGTACTGCCCCAGGCTCAGAGACATCCGGGAGTCTCATATTCAGAGCCCAGGTTCTTCAAGTCCATAGGCTGCTGGTTCTGCCCTGCCTTTAGAATCCATTTCCAGTCACTGGATTTGGATCTTCTTCCTTGCCCCCTTGTGTCATTGTCTCACTCGCTATATCTCTGTCTGGGCCCCCTAGCCTGTCCATAGCTAATCCCCTGCCTCAGTTTTCCGGCTATTGGCTCAGTTCCTCTAGGAGTGAGTTCTTCTCTTGTTGCTGGCCTTCCTGAGGAGGGATGCCTTACCCTCACCAGGACCGTATGACTGAACCCAGCACAGTGGAACTGTGGATTGAAGGGGTGAGTTTCTCTCTTCCTTTTTTTTTTTCTGGAGACAGAGTCTTCCCAGGCTGGAGTGCAGTGGCGCAATCTCGGCTCACTGAAACCTCTGCCTCCCGTGTTCAAGTGATTCTCCTGCCTCAGCCTCCCGAGTAGCTGGGACTACAGGTGTGCACCACCACTCCTGGCTAATTTTTTGTATTTTTAGTAGAGACGGGTTTTACCATGTTGGTCAGGCTGGTCCCGAACTCCTGACCTCAAGTGCTCCACCTGCCTTGGCCTCCCAAAGTGCTGGGATTATAGGCGTGAGCCACTGCACCTGGCCTGGAGGGGTGAGTTTCTGCTTAGAGAACTCAGAGGAGGCAAAGTGCCTGGCATGATGCAGTCCAGCAAGTGGCCCTGTTGAGGATTGGACTAGCTTTATGGTCTATTAGTTTCCTATTGCCACTGTAACAAATTGCCAGAAACTTAGTATCTTAACACAGATTTATTCCAGTTCTAGAGATCAGAAGGCCAAAATTGTTTTACTGAGCTAAAGCCAAGGTGTCCAAAAAGCCTCAATTCCTCTAGAAGCTGTAAGGGAGAATCCATTGCTTGGTCTCTTCCAGATTCTAGAGGAAGTCCACATTCCTTGGCTCATGGCCCCTTCCTCCATCCTCAAACCAGCAATGACTGGTCGAGTCTTTCTCACATCCTATCAGTCTCACACTGCTTCTGTCATTATATCTCCTTCTCTGACACCAACTCTCTTGCCTCCCTCTTTGACTTATAAGGACCTTGATTCCACCTTGGTAATCTAGGATAATTGCCCCATCTCCAAACCCTTAATTTAATCATGCCTGCAAAGTCCTCTTTGCCAGGTAAGTTCCACAGATTAAGATGGGGCCATCATCGAGGAACCATTATTCTGCCTATCATGCAAGATGTCACCCAAGTTTGAGGAATGATGGAATCCTGGGGACAGATGGGTTCCCAACACAGGTCCTGACATTACAGTGGAGGAGGAACAGGGATCTGGCAAACAGCCAGGTGCAGAAGTCTTCATAGAATTCAAATGAGGAAGCACAATCCCTTTTGCGAATTTTGGCTGAAAGAAAGCAATACAGGTCTGCAGTATGCAATTTCAATTTGCATGTTTTCTTAAATTCTTCATAACTAAATATCTTTACCCACACAGGACTCCCTGAGCCTGGAGTTCTTATAGTGGGCACTGCTTTCAGACTTGAGGTGTTTTAGGATACAAGCTGGCCATTTTGCGGGCATTTAGCCAGCTCAGGCCTATGGAATTTTCCACCTTCAGTTAAAGAAAAGAGCAAAAAGGTAGGGATGTGTGGGGGTGTGTGGATGTATGTGTGTGGCGGGGGGTCAGCGGGGAGGTGATTAAAAGAGAAAGCAATGGTTTCACATCACATAAAATAACTCTTTGGCGACAAGTCCCAAGATGCCTCTCATATGTCCTGTGTAAAGAGATGCTTTGCCCAGCCTCAAGGTCAAGTTAGACTGGGCATGGTCCTTCTGCATTTTCAAGGTAATCACAGAATCCCTTCCCAGAAATGGCTTTCTAAAACACATGATTGGAGAAGCAGAAGGAAGGACTGGAAAATGTCTCTGAGTTCTTTCTGGTTTCATGATGATTTCAATTAAAAGAAAAATGGAAACTTCCCCTCTCTACCACATCTAGTCACTGCCATCTTAGAGACACATACCACGAAAGTTTCCTGGCTGGTTACATTTGCATCAGCCCTCCTCACACTGGCCAGTATGATGTCCATGATGGGTCTGATGGCACAGAGCTTTGCTGTCCTGAAGAAGCACTCTGTCGTAGATGTGGATTGCATTTCCTATTTTTACATTGGTTCTAATTGGCCACAGCCATATTTCTCCCAGGCCCAGCCTATCTTTTTTCAGGCCTCTGGCTAAGTGACCTGGCTGTAATGCGCTGAAAATCATTATAGAAAAGGTTGGGGAAACTCACAGATTTTGTTTGAAAATCTGTAGAGACAAAATACACATTCACCATCTTCACTTTTCTCATGTTCTATTTTTTTCTTTTTTTCCTCCTCAATAGGCAAACAGTTTCAATTCTCCTTATAAGCCATCTCAGGGTAAATATTCAGATGTTTTCAGTGGAATTGTGTTATACCATTTTTTGAATGTACTTATCTACAATGAATATCTACTACTTATTAAATGTGAAAGGATATTAACTGTAGTACTATTTAAGTGTTTTTTAGAAAATGGTGTTCATTTTCTGTAAATTGTGGGTTTATTCTCTTCAACCTGGCTTATTTTAATTTGCTGATTTACTACTTCCTGCTTTGGAGTTTCTTCTTTTCTCTATTGGCTCTCAGCTGAACTTCACTGAGGCTTCTGGGTACTGTGCATTAGGTCAATGAGCTTCATGGCAGAGTCGACTCCTTGGAACCCAGGAACCTCTGGGGCTGTGTTATGCAGCAGAAGGAACTGAGAAAGGAGGGCGTTTGCTGGAGATTGAGCAGAGGAGGAGAGAAAGTTTGCTGAGCTGTGGAAGATGGTCCCCTGGCTGAGGGAGAAGACAGATACCGTCATTCAGTTCATGGCTCAAATCCAAGGGAAACGCTTGTGAACTGTTGCTGAAGAGAAGCAGAGAATCTATTTCCGCTTTTTTTTTTTTTTTTTTTTTTTTTTTGAGAAGGAAGTCTCACTCTGTCGCCCAGGGTGCAGTGGCGCCATCTTAGCTCACTGCAACCACTGCCTCCGGGATTCAAGCAATTCTCCTGCCTCAGCCTCCTGAGTAGCTGTGACTACAGGCGCACTCCGCCGCGCGTGTATTTTAGTAGAGACAGGGTTTCACTGTGTTGCCCAGGCTGGTCGCGAACTCCTGAGCTCAGACAATCCACCTGCCTTGGCCTCCCAAAATGCTGGGATTATAGCGTGAGCCACCATGCCCTGCTCCGCTGATTTCTTTTTAACGGATCAAACCTACTTAGGACAAGGAGGTAGTGGGAATGGTGGAAGGCAAGACCAGGGCTTAATCTCAGGAAACTGAAGGATTAAAAAGGGGCAAAAGGAAGGTATTTTTTTCCATTACAAAGACCAAGAGACCAGAGATTAAAATATTAACAATATTTAATGAGTGCAGCTGTATATTTTTAGATTCAGACAGGAAGAAATCAAGTCCTTTAGAAATTGTGCTTGATAAATGAAACAGTTTTGTCTGGCACCAAAGGGGTGAGTAGATACTTATTCAGGGGCTGGAGACAGTGCATATACTGTCAACTTGCATAATTCAGTAGTTAAGGAATTGAGAAAATACTTGTATGCCGTTCAGCATATAGGATAGTTGGAACATAGGGAACATCATTCTCCAACTTCAATGGAGATCAGAGACATGTGACCATCAGATACCCATAGGGGCCAGATTTCTGTTGGGAGCCCAGGGTAGAGGGACTCAGGTGCTAGGTCTGCCTGCCCTCCTTTCTTCCATCCTAGCCTCTACCAGGGTAGAAGGGGAGCAACAGCTCATGCCTCTGCCAGACCCATGTTTCTCAAGGCGGCAAACCCTGCTTGACAGGAATGGTGGCCATAGAGGCTGCCACTCTGAGCCCTTGTGACTTTCTATGAGAGCGGCCCCCACTAGGACTGGCTTCCTCTTACTGACTACATTTTCTTTCTTGCAAGCTACTGTCTTTCCCTTTCCACCTTCTACTATTCTCTAGCTGCTTTCCCCTCATTCTGATTTTCCTCAACTGCCGCTCCTGGTGTTCGCCTCTGCACTGCCACCTACCAGGAAACTCTTCTGTGGATCTGGCTGCCTGATCCAGCCCCTTGGCTTCTCCCTTCTACCATGCCCAGGGAACCGTTCTTTGACTGTGGCCACACTCCTCTCCCCTTCTCATCTTTTTCTCACCTCTTCTTTCTCTCGCTCCTCTGTTTGGCTAAAAAGTGTGCTTTGTGGCACAGAGCCATCACTGTGTTTATTTTTTTTTAAACCTTTTCTTTAGCCAAGGATGGAAAATTCCAAAGGCCTGAGCTAGTGATGGCTGGATGCTTTTTCTGGAAATCCAGTGGCCTGGGTGCCAAGGGAATGTTGTGGAGCTACACATCTGGCAAGGTTGTCCCCTAAAATGTCCTGGCTTTGGATTTAGTTCCATCTGAAAGAAGGGGAGGTTCTATCTGGAATTATGGAATCAGAATCAAGAGTTAGCTAGGTGTGGTGGCACACGCCTGTGGTTCCAGCTACTCGGGAGGCTGAAGCAGGAGGATCACTTGAACCCACTTCAAGGCTATGGTGAACTATGAGTACACCATTGTACTCCAGCCTGGGTGACAGAGCGAGACCTTGTCTCAAATTTAAAAGAAAAATGAAAAGTTTATGAAATTATGTAATTATAACCCCAGAGCCCAGTTTATGTCACTGTTTTTTTCTGCTGGGTTTAATTGGGAAAGGGTGGCCTTTGACTTAGTAGATCTTTCAAAAGTGAAACCTTTTGCGTGAGAGTCAAATAAAGTTCTTACAGCTTAGTTTAATCATGATTTTGCTTCATTGGGGTTATTATTTGGCAGAGGCCAGGCACACTTCAGAGCACCTGGAGTGGGCCTCGTGGGGGAGCAGCAGCATCCTTCCAGTTGTTACCAGGTGCTGTTGAGTAGGCCTACCCCACCTTCATGTTTCTTGCCCCCTCCCTGGAGAAATAATGATATGGTTTGGCTGTGTCCCAACCCAAAAATCTCATCTTGAATTGTAATCCCCATAATCCCCACGTCAATGGTGGGAACAAGTGGAGGTAATTGGACCATGGGGGAAGTTTCCCGCATGCTGTTCTGGTGATAGTGAATGAGTCTCACGTGTATCTGATGGTTTTATAAACGTCTGACCTTTCCCCTGCCTGCACTCACTCCATCCTGCCACCCTGTAAAGAGGGTGCCTGCTTCTCCTTTGCCTTCTACCATGATTGTAAGTTTCCTTTAGCAGGGAAGGGGTCGTAAGGGCATCCCTGGATGAGGAGTCAGCATGCACAAAGGTATGTAGGTGAGAAACTATAGAATGTGTTTGAAAAAGTGTGATGGTTCAATGTGGCCAGACTACAGGGCAAAGGAAGGGATGTTGTAGGAGAAGAAACTTCAAAGGTGGGATGGGCCTTACTGATGGGATTTCCTGGGATTCCTCCCCATCAATGCTGAACTGTGAGTCAATTAAACCTCTTTCCTTTATAAATTACCCAGTCTCAGGCAGTTCTTTATTGGGAGTATGAAAATGGACTAATACGAATAAGTTGGCTGGAATTTTGTCCACACATCCCTGAGGGCTGAAACAAGTCAGAGTTGACCACCTTGATGGTAAGCAAAAAGTTATTGTCTTGAAATATCTAGAAACTGTACCATTCTGCTACCTCTTGGGAGGGTGGGGGAGATTAACAAAATACCCAAAACCATAAAAATGCCAACTCTGTCTGCACTGGCTTCACGTTGCCATAAACACCCAGATTTCCTAGAGGGGCCTTCATGGCCCTTCATATCCACCGGTAAGGCCCATCCCACCTTTGAAGTTTCTTCTCCTACAACATCCCTTCCTTTGCCCTGTAGTCTGGCCACATTGAACCATCACACTTTTTCAAACACATTCTATAGTTTCTCACCTACATACCTTTGTGCATGCTGACTCCTCATCCAGGGATGCCCTTACGCCCCCTCCCTGCTAAAGGGAGTTCTATCTGTCCTTCAGGGCTTAGGTCAAATGGCCATCTTCTCCATGGCCACCATATTTGGAGCTAATTGCTCCTTCTGCAGCCTTACAGCCTCTTACTAATTGCATTGGCTTCCTGTGGCTGCTGTAACAAATTACCATAAATTGGGTGGCCTAAAACAAGTTTGTTCTCTAACAGATCTAGAGGCCAGGCGTCTGAAATAAGTATCACTAGGCCTCACTCCTTCAGGAGATTTTAGGAAAGGATCATTTATTGCCTCTTTTAGCTCTGGTAGCTACCAGCATTCCTTGGCTTGTGGTTGCAGCACTCCAGTCTCTGCCTCTGTGGTCACATTGCCTCCTCTTTGGTCGGTTTCAGATCTCTCACTGCCTCTTGTCAAGATACTTGTGATGGCATTTAGGGTCCACCCCAATAATCCAGGATGTGCTCATCATCTCAATATCCTTAATTTATTTCATTTTGTTTTGTTTTTTTGAGATGGAGTTTTGCTCTTGTTGTCCGGGCTGAAGTGCAATGGCACAATCTCAGCTCACCGCAACCACCGCCTCGAGTTCAAGCGATTCTTCTGCCTCAGCCTCCCGAGTAGCTGGGATTACAGGCATGCACCATCACGCCTGGCTAATTTTGTATTTTTAGTAGAGACGGGGTTTCTCCATGTTGACCAGGTGGGTTTCGAACCCCTGACCTCAGGTGATCTGCCTGCCTCAGCCTCCCAAAGTGCTGGGATTATAGGCGTGAGCCACCACGCCC
Source organism: Rhinopithecus bieti (assembly GCF_001698545.2). Taxonomy (NCBI): domain Eukaryota; kingdom Metazoa; phylum Chordata; class Mammalia; order Primates; family Cercopithecidae; genus Rhinopithecus; species Rhinopithecus bieti. The sequence goes on from NW_016830404.1 coordinate 21,618, forward strand.
AGCCAATTTATTTCACATCTGTAAAGACCCTTTGGCCGTATACCATTTGCAGGTTCGAGGGATTAGGATGGTGGGAGGCATTTTTTCAGCCTGTGCATTAGTTCTTAGGTTTTAGAGAGGATTGATGTCAGTACTTTCATTTTAGAGAGGATTGATTTCATTAGGCCTCCTAACGATAGTTGTTGATAGCTTCTCTATTGTATTAGAATGTAAATACCTTAAGGGGCTGGTAGGAGACTAGAACACTATTGCTTAGTAGTCAGTGCCAGAGGGCCCCGCAATTCTTCTGACAATCTGTGTTACCTTGGGCAGACTGTTTGACATTTGGGGGATCTCCTTTTGCTCATTGGTAAACATTGGAAGAAGAACATGAACATCAATGGGCCTTGCAAAGATGTTTATAATAGCAAAAACACCCAAAAAAGTTCACCTAAATGTAAGGATTTGGGCAACTATGTATATATACATTCTTACACTAGAAAACTGTGCAGTCCTTAAAATGACTTTTTTCTTTCTTTCTTTTTTTTTTTTTGAGATGGAGTCTCGCTCTCTTGCCCAGGCCGGAGTGCAGTGGCACTATCTCAGCTCACTGCAAGCTCCGCCTCCCGGGTTCATGCCATTTTCCTGCCTCAGCCTCCCGAGTAGCTGGGACTACAGGCGCCCACCACCACACCCGGCTAAATTTGTTTTGTATTTTTAGTAGAGATGGGGTTTCACCATGTTAGCCAGGATGGTCTTGATCTCCTGACCTCGTGATCCGTCTGCCTCGGCCTCCCAAAGTGCTGGGATTACAGGCGTGAGCTACTGCACCCAGCCTCTTCTCTTCTCTTCTCTTCTCTTCTCTTCTCTTCTCTTCTCTTCTCTTCTCTTCTCTTCTCTTCTCTTCTCTTCTCTTCTCTTCTCTTCTCTTCTCTTTCCTTCTTCTTTCTTTCTCTCCCCTCCTCTCTCACACTCACTCTGTTGCCCAGGCGGGAGTGCAGCTGCACGATCTTTGCTCACTGCACCCTTCCCCCATTGAGTTCAAACAGTTCTCCTGCCTCAGACTCCCTAGTAGCTGGGAGTGCACTACCATGCCCAGCTAATTTTTGTATTTTTAGTAGAGATGGGGTTTTGCCATGTTGGCCAGGCTGGTCTCGAACTCCTGACCTCAAATGATCTGCCCACCTCAGCCTCCCAAAGTGCTGGGATTACAGACGTGAGCCACCACACCCGGCTGACATCTATATTTATTATTGACAGTGGTAAAAAATTTACATTATGAAATGGCATGCAAAGTGTGATCCTATTTTTGTAAAATAATACATATATGATATATGTGAATTTACTTACCTAATCGCTCTGTGCCTCATTTTCTTCATCTGTAAAATGTAGGTAATGATAGTCCTGACCTCAGAGGGTTGTTGTAAGGTTTGAGTAAAATAAGACATTGAAGCATGAAGAACAATGCCTAGCACATAGAGAAGCACTAAATAAATGTAGCTGTTAGTATCATTGTTATATTCAAAACAACATTCCCAAAGGATGTTGTATGTTGATAACATGTGTATATATAATATATATATGTGTGTATAATATTAAGAGTGCTAGATTGGCACACTGGCTCACACCTGTAATCCTAGTGACTCAGGAGGCTAAGGTAGGAGGATCATGTGAGCCCAGGAGTTCGAGACCAGGCTGGGCAACATAGCCAGACCCCTGTCTCTTAAAATAATAATAATAATAAAATTAGCTGGGCATGGTGGTGCGTGCCTGTAGTCCTAGCTACTTGTGAGTCTGAGGCAAGAGCATTGTTTAAACCCAGGAGTTTGGGGTGACAGTGAGCTATGATCGTGCCACTGCACTCCAGCATGGGTGACAGAGTGAGACCCTGTCTCAAAAAAAGAGAAAAGGCCGGGTGCAGTGGCTCACGCCTGTAATCCCAGTACTTTGGGAGGCCGAGGCGGGCGGATCATGAGGTCAGGAGATCGAGACCATCCTGGCTAACATTGTGAAACCCTGTCTCTACTAAAAAAATACAAAAAATTAGCCAGGCATGGCGGCGGGCACCTGTAGTCCCAGCTACTTGGGAGGCTGAGGCAGGAGAATGGTGTGAACCCAGGAGGTGGAGCTTGCAGTGAGCCGAGATTGCGCTACTGTACTCCAGTCTGGGCAACAGAGTGAGACTCCATCTCAATAAATAAATGAATGAATGAATGCCTATCTTGGATGGTGGGAATATGTTATGAGGAAATTTTATTTTTGCTTTAAAAACATTTGTTCATTTATTTTACTCTGAACATTATTATTTTTATAAACAGAAAATGTAGCATTCAAGATAACCATACTTTCAGGATTCCTAGATTTATGTGACACACATGCGTGTGCACACACAACATATGGTCTCTATAATTAGCTATTATTATTATTAAGATAATTTTTCCTATAATCCTGTAGCTCCTTGCCTAGTGCTTTGCATATCTCAGATTCTCTACCTGCTAGATCATTAAAATTAGGACAGGCTAGAGATTAGAGACTTTAATTCCCACTTGCTTTTCATTCCTATCTAGTTGTTCCCTAAACTTTGATTATAATGTGTTTTATTTAAAGAGAAGTGTTGAAGAATATATGTATATATATTCTCTCACACTAGATATTTGCCTGTACATCCACATATATCTATATATTTCATATTATCTTTATAATTTTGGGGAGGCATAACTGCCTACTCTGAATTTTCTGAACTGTAAATTAAGATAGCTGCCATGTTGCATGTGAATTGTGTCTCAGGTTGTTGATACTGGAGTTCTCTTTTGCTGCCATTAAGAAGAGGAATCACTAGAGAGACTTAAGTTTCAAGTAAAGCTAATTAATTTGCATTGAAATTGCAAGGATTTCTGGTCATGATTTTTCTGATTTTGAACATGCTGAATCTTTGTTCTTTTATTTAAAATAATCTATACCTTTCGTGGATTTAAAAACAAATGTATGGGAGAATTACTTATGAATTACGAGCTTTGAAATGGAAGGTCTTGCCTCTGACATTTAAAACAATTAGATTATGATGCGCATCTTGGTAGGCGGGGGCTCTTTCCCTCTGTACTGTGTGCCTCTTTTTTCTGTCAGCACACACGTCCTTGAGTTCATTTCTTTCTTCCTTCTGTTCTTCTGTCTTCTCTCCACTATATGTCTCTTTTTCTTATAAGATATATAAAAATGATTTGTTATGTTTGGTGTTCTGTGCCTGTAGTCTCAGCTACTCTAGGGAGACCAAGGTGAGAGGATTCCTTGAGCCCAGGAGTTCAAGTCCAGCCTGGGCAACACAGTGAGACCCCTTATCTTAAAGAAATGGTTTGTTGTATTTAAACTGAGATTTGGATATTTCCTCTTTGTAACTGAAAAGGTAGGGAGAATAAAGGGATGGATAAGTGAAGCAGAGAGGATTTTTAAGGCAGTGAAACTACTCCATATACTACTGCAATGGTGGATACATGCCCTTATATATTTGTCAAACAAAACCCATAGAATGTACAGCACCTAGAGTGAGCCCTAATGTATCCTATGGACTTTGTGTGTTATGATGTATCAATGCAGGGTCATCGATTGTAACAAATGTACCAATCTGTTGCCTGATGTTGATAGTGGGGGAGGCTGAGCCTGTGTTGGGGCAGGGAGCCCATGGGAACTGAACTCTCTAATTTCTTCTTAATTTTGCTGGGAACCTAAAACTGCTCTGAAAAATAGTCTATTAAAAAAAGTAAGATCTATGAAATTTTTTTGTGTCAAAAAATATCCTAAGTGTATTTCTTTTGCATTTCTGTGGACTTTTAATTTTTCTGCCTGTCAGTAGTCCTAATATTTTTTAAAAAAAACCTTTTGTGCCATCTCTGGTAGTTTGGAAGCTTACATTCTCAGCTCTCTTGCTGACTTGTTCAGCATAATTATGAAGACTTATAGCAAATGAGAATTGAACACTTTGAAGGCTTTGGATGAAAGGTGTCAGGTAAAAGCAAAGCAATTTTATTGTTAGAGTGGGGGATTCTGAGTCAGAAATTTTAAGGTCAGCCACGCGCGGTGGCTCACTTGTGTAATCCCAGCACTTTTGGAGGCCAAGATGGGCAGATCACTTGAGGTCAGGAGTTCAAGACCAGCCTGGCCAACATGGCGAAACCCCATCTCTACTAAAAATACAAAAAAATTAGCCAGGCGTGGTGGTGCACACCTGTAATCCCAGCTACTTGGGTGGCAGAGGCAGGAGAAATGCTTGAACCTGGGAGGTGGAGGTTGCAGTGAGCCACTGCACTCCAGCCTGCGCAACAGAGCTTGACTCTGTCTCAAAAAAAGAAAAGAAATGTTAAGGTCTACTCCTCACTGTGTGACCCTGGAGGCAAGGTGCTGATGAAATGAGTGTGTGAACCACCAAAATCATGGTGAAGAAGTACCTGCTAACCAAATTCAGGCTTTGGTGCAGCTGTGTTTCCTCAATGTGGCCCATATGTAAATCAAATTTGGGCAAATCATGTCATTTCGCATATACCATGGGAATCTGATTTTTGAATGAACTTTATTGGAATCCTTTGGAAAGGCAAAGCATCCTTTTGTAATGCAAATGACCACCCACTAATTTATATCTTTTTTAAGGCAGGGTTTTGTGAGGTGGGATTTCAGTTTTTGTAACACACTGACACTCCTCTGCCATTTAAAATCAGATTACACCTGGGAGAGAAGGCTCACTCTGGGAAGTTGCATTAACTCCTTCAGACCTGAAGAAGGCATTTAGTCAATTATTGTTTCTGGGAACTAAATAATACCCTTGTCACTCGAAAAATTTAAAATAGCCTCTGTAAGTGGCTCCTCAGTCTCTAAGAGAACATGACTCATTCCTTCTTTGTAACTTGAAAGAAATCCAAGTGTCAGAAGACACCAGGAAATGAACTTGAGTTACACTTCTAAACATCAGTACTAGAGGTCTTAAATATTAGGAAACCAATATGATATTGGTTTAAAGTTGATGGTTGGAGCCACTATATTAGGATGAAAGGGCAAGGGCTAGACTGGCAGTGCTTTCTAGAATATTCCTTGGGGGAATTCTTGCTGGCAGCATTAAGGCTCCTGAGCTCTGGCTATACTCTGTGTACCATAGACTGTCCTGTTCTTTTGTCCAGAAAGCCCACTCCCTGCTTTCATAACTGCCCCATGGTTACACATGGCCTCATAATGTTTCTTCTGCCAGCTTAATTTATGGTTGCTTTCCCCTCAAGCAGCCTTTGGATCCATCTTCTGCACATAATCAGTGAAAAGAAACGGAGCATATTAGAAGATGCCTTGCATTAGTGCTGGGAGATAGATTACATTCCTGTACTTCTTAAAACCCATGTCCTTCATAATACAAGATGGAGCTGTGGAGGGTGAGGTTCTCCATGTCTGGGTTGGCCTTTGCCTTTCATTGACCTCGGTGGCTGCCAGTCAATGGAAAAATATGATCAGGGTTCACCCTATGGAATCATTGCTTAATATCATAGATGACTCATTGGAATTAGTGTTGTTAGAAAATCACTTCCAGATGTGGAGCAGAAACTTTTCCAAAAGAGAGAAATACACTCTGGAAAACTGGGTTTTATTATTTTTTTTAAATGGTTTTAGGGCCAGAATTAAATCTGCTTGTGCCTGGTTAGTCAACATATATTTGGAGTTCTAAGTACGATCCTGTTCACTTTCTTTAGACTGACATCCACGTAAGTGGGGGGGGCCTTCAGCCTGCCTCCTTATCCTCTGTCAACTTCTGCCCTCCACATCTCCCATCTTCTCACAATGATGAATGGCTTGGAAGCCTTATCTACTCCCTCAGGTTCCGGTCTCTCATTCCTTGTCATTATCAGCAAACATTTATTGAGGATTCCTAGATACTGTGAAGGATGGAAGAAACATCTAGTTGGAAAGCAACAGAAGTTTTGGTCATATAGCTAAGTGACTGAGAATGAGCTCTTGTGTCCACTTCTGAGTTGAAATGCCACTTTCTGGCTGTGGAATATTGGGAAACTTACTCAACCTCTTTAAGTCCCAGTTTCTTTGTTTATAAAATAGGAGTGATGGTGATAATCATACCTACTGCATAAGGTAAGCATGAGGCCTAAGGGCATAATCCATGGTCAACCCTTGGCATAGGCTAAGTGTTAGCTATTATTATTCATCATTTCACCTCCGTGTGTAGTTTGTGTGTGAAGGGAGAATATGAACCATTAGTTCTTGACTGACACTCTCTAAAAAGCAACCACAATGTTTGAATTTTGGAATTCTCTTTAAGTTTATTTCACTGCAGCAGAGAATTCACTGGCTTCACATATTCACTGCATTTTTAGTTGAGCCCCGTTAAAAGAGGGAATGTGTTGTCATCTCCTTGGAAGCATCACATGACAGACTTTGTAGTTCACGCAATAGTCAGAAGAAAAGTATTTGTAAGTAGCATACCCTGGAGTTCTTGCAAAAGCCACGTCTATTCTAATAAGGTGTTTTTGGTAAATGAAATCTTATGTTTCCATCCTACTTATTTTTCACAATGTACCTATTATCACATTGTATTTCAGCAGTTTTCTATTGAATGTGTATTCTCCCCTCCCTCCATCTCAAATGTAACATATCAATAAGTGTGTTTCTATACTAGAATGTGGTAAAAACAAAAAAACATTTCTAAAACTTGAAAACTGCACTAGAAGAGGAAAAGATCATAACCATTACTATTACATAGAGATTTACATTAATATCTACACTCTTTGAAACATTGAAAACGTTTGGGAGTTTATGAAACTGCTGCAGAATCTACTGTAGTGGTTAAGAGCATGCACTTAGCCGGGCTCATGCCTGTAATCCCAGCACTTGGGGAGGCCGAGGCAGGCAGATCACTTGAGGCCAGGAGTTTGAGACCAGCCCTGCCAACAAAGCAAAACCCCATCTCTACTAAAAATACAAAAATTTAGCCGGGTGTGGCGGTGGGCACCTGTAGTCCCAGCTACTCAGGAGGCTGAGGCAGGAGAATCACTTGAACCCAGGGGGCGGAGGTTGCAATGAGCGATATTGCACCACTGCACTCCAGCCTAGGGACAGAGTGAGACTTTGT
>NW_016830404.1:28933-29885 GCF_001698545.2 Rhinopithecus bieti
AAAAAAAAAAAAAAAAAAAAAAAAAGCATGCACTCCAGAGTTAAATAGAGCCCGACTTTGAATCCTGACTATACTGGTTTTCTGTTGCTGCATAGCAAATTACCACACACTTAGCATCTTAAAATAACATGCTTATTATTTCACAGTCAGAAGTGTAGGCATGGCTCAGCTGGATTCTCTACTCAGGGTTTTACAGGTGTTGGCAGGACTGCATTCTTATCCAGAAGCTCAGAGCTTTTCCAGGCTCATTGAAGATGGCACAGTTTGGTTCCTTGAAGTAGTTGAAATGGTCCTATTCAGCTAGGGGTTGCTGTCACCTCCTAGAGGACATCCTCAGGTCCTGGACAGATAGGCCTCTCATCACATGGCAGTTTACTTCTTTAAAGCCAGCAGGTATCTCTCTCTCTTCAGGATGGGCCCAGTTCCTCTTCTAGAGATCACTTGATTAGGTCGGGCCCACCTGGGGTCCTCTCTGTTTTGATTAATTCACAGTCAGTTGATTCCTGACCTAATCAGGGTAGTGATATCTCTCAATATTCACAGGTCCCACTTACATTCAAGAGGAGAATTAAACAGAGTGAGTAGACCGGGGCAAGAATTCTAGGGGCATCTTAGAATTTGGCATACTATACTGACTCTATTTGCTCACTTGGGGAAGTTTCTGACCTCTCTTAATCTGTTTTCCCATTGATAAAATGTGAGTAGTGATAGTATTCTCTACCTCATAGGGTCATTGCTAAAATTAAATGAGGTAACGCATGTAATGCATTTAGCATAGTATCTGGTGCTTAGCAAGCTTTCAATAAATGTTAGAAGCATAATAGAAAAGAGTTACATTTCTTCCTTCCGTCCTACATTTTCTTTCATTCCCCTACCCTCATAATGAAATGGCTTGGCCGGGCGCGGTGGCTCAAGCCTGTAATCCCAGCACTTTGGGAGGCCGAGACGGGCG
>NW_016830404.1:31196-44132 GCF_001698545.2 Rhinopithecus bieti
AGTTTGGTAGGCTGGTGATCTGTAATTGACAATAACTTTCAATAACAAATCAGGACTTTGTAGAGCGAGAAATTTCATTTTACAGGACCTGCACTGTGCACTGTGTTTCTCACGTTCAGTAAGGATAGTCAACAGTTCAGCCTCACGATAGTCCTGAAATTTATTCACATAAGCCCTGAGTTTATTCACATAAGCTACTGAAACACAGCCATTTCTAGAGGATTTGAGTATAGTTCTGGGGCTAGTCCTAGAAGAAAATGAATATGTATTGCTTTTTCTTATTGCCTGTATAAATTGATCATACTCAATAATACTTAGAAAGCAAACTCCCATGTGACAAATAGTTGGTTCAAAGGCCCATTTTGCAGGTGGGACTGAAGAGAAAGGAAGCAAGGGGCAGAGAGACAAGAAGGGGAGTTTGATCCTCCGAGATGGAGCTGAACTTGGGTGTCACTTTTCACAATAATTACTCAAACATTCCTCTCCATTCAGTAGTGACAAATCTACATGTTTATCTTCTATGTGAGAAGTTTGGAAGTTTGAGTGTGTAGTTAAGAACCAGCCAGAAACAGAGAGCTGGTAGGGCTGAGGAATCGTATAAGCCTGTAACATCTATGTCCTCCCCACCCTGCCTGTTTGCCCTTGCTGGGCTCACAACCACACCCAGTATGAGTTTCCTCTCTGTGACTGTCATTAGTACACAAGTGCCCTACCGCATCAGCTGCCTAAGAAGCAGCCAAGTTGGGGGAGGAGTGATGAGTTTGTGACCTCATTGAGAATACCTCAGTTCTTGTTCCTTCACCTACAGAAGGGTAAAAAGGAGGTATTAGGCATACCTTCTCCATCCATATTTCAGGCTGTCTGCTTGCTCCCTAAAACTTCTACCCGTATCTTCTTTAAAAAATAAAGTTGATTACATTAACTTTGTTTGTCAGTGTCCTCTGATTTTTTTCTCAAATCAGAGGACACTAACAAGAGAGTCAAAAGGCAACCCACAGAATGGGCAAAAGTATTTGTAAAGCATATATCTGATAAGAGATTAATATCCAGAATAGGTAAAGAACTCCTATAACTCAACAACAACAACAAACTCAATTTAAATCAGGCAAAGGACTTAAATAGACATTTCTCTGAAGATGGTAAACAAATGGCCAATAAGCATGGGAAAAGATAGTCAAAACCATTAGTCATCAGGGAAATACAAATGAAAACCATAACGAGATACCACCTCACACCTATTCTGATGGTTGTTACTCAAAAAACTGGAAAATAAGTGTTGAGGAAGATGTGGGGAACCTGGAATCCTTGTGCATTGCGGTGGGGAACACAAAATGGTACAGCCATTATGGAAAACAGTTAAGTGGTGCCTCAGAAAGTTAAATATAGAATTACCATATAATAGGCTGGGAGAGGCGGCTCACACCTGTAATCCCAGCACTTTGGGAGAGGCGGGCAGATCACCTGAGGTCAGGAGTTCGAGACCAGCCTGGCTAACATGGTGAAAACCCAATCTCTACTAAAAATACGAAAATTAGCCAGGTGTGGTGGCGTGTGCCTGTAATCCCAGCTACTCAGGAGGCTAAGGCAGGAGAATCGCTTGAACCCGGGAGGTGGAGGTTGCAGTGAGCCAAGATTGCACCACTGCACTCCAGTCTGGGCGACAGAGCAAGACTGTGTCTCAAAACAAACAAACAAAGAAAACTGTATAACCCAGCAATTCTACTTCTAGGTGAAATTGGAATTGGGAAATTCTCCCCAAAAGAATTGAAGGAAGGGACTCAGATACTTGCACACCACTATTCATAGCAGCATTGTTCACAATTGTCAAAAGGTGGAAACAGCCCAGTGTCCCTCAGCAGATGACCAATGGAATATTATTCAGCCTTTAAAAGGAAGGAAATTATGACACATGCTACAATATGGATGAAGCTTGAGGACATTATGCTAAGTGAAAGAAGCCAGTCACAGAAGGACAAATTTTATGTGATTCCACATATATGAGGTACCTAGAATAAGCAAGTGCATAGAGACAGAAAATAGAATAAAGGTTTCCAGGGATGGGCAGGGGCAGTGTGGAGGAAGTGCACAGTTGAGTGGGTACAGAGTTTCTCTTTGGGATGATGAGGAAGTTTGGAAATGGGTAATGGTGATAATTGCAGAGTAATGTGAATGTACTTAATGCCAAATGCAGACACTTATATATAAAGTATATACTTAATGAAGTATATACTTTAAAATAGTTAAAATGTATGTATATTTTACCACAACAATTTAAAAAAAACAAATTAAGTTGATTGTGTGTTTTGGATTATACCAGCGATACTTGTTTGTGCTAGAAAACTCTGGGGGAAAACAGTAAAGGAAAAAAAAGAAAGAAAGAGAAAGAATGATCCGTAATGCCTCCATTTGGAATACATAAACCTTTAATGTTTTGATTTGACCATATTTCCTTTTAACTACCCTCCCCTCGTCAGCAAAAATGACAGTCACTTTCTACCACTTACTGTACAGGTGGCAAAATAGTGCCTACCTATTCCCCGTGAAATGTCAGTGTCTTAATTCACAAACAGAAAAGAAAGAAGAAAGACCTGAGTAGTGAAAAACATCACTGCCCTGCTAGGCATTCTGTTGTAAACCTGTCTTTAGCAGGGCAGTGGTTCCCAGGCCATGATCACATCTTGGGAGCAGCTGCCGAGACAAGCACAAGGACCTGGGGTCAGCAAGGTCTGGCTTCCAGCTCCAGTCATATGAAAGATATGAGCCAGGGCTTTCAAGTCTTCGGTCATTCTCACGTCCCTTACTAAGCCGCAGAGCAACATCACATTTAGCCGTATTGAATCAAGTCCTCCTCATACCGAGCATGGCTCTTGCTTGAGAGACGTGAAGGCTGTTATCTCTTGTGTTCTCTCTCAGCTAGCTGTTCTGTCAACGGAATGTCCCCAGGGCCTTTCAAAAGGAACTCTGGCCAAGGGTCCCTGAGGGAGAGAAAGATGCTGGAGTTTTACAAGGGCTGCCTTTGCTTGTTTCTCTGATGACTACTTGCTTACAGTCTGAAAGTGGCTGCTCTCAGGTTGTGGTGTTTATAAGAAAGCAGGGGCCAGCCCCTGACCTGGCCAGAGGCTGTAGCTTCTGCAGTAGTGCCAGTACATTCCTGGGTTCTGGGAAACTTTACCGGGCTAGGCCCAGATTGCTCCCTAAGAGAAACCTCCCAGGGGTCAGAGGAAAGAGGGAAAGGCTCGTTGATTTAACAGAGGACAGGGTGACTGATAGAGAAAACCATTAAACATTTCAATTGGCTCTGCCTTGAATTTTAGAAAGGGACTTATTTGTTTTCCCATTGGAAAATGGGATATTATTTAAATACGGTATGAAAATTGCATTGGAAAGACTGGACTTAAATGACCAGAAGTCCTTCAGTTGACCCAAGCAATAATCCTGTTTTGCCAGAATTCTCTCAATAGTGAAATATGTAAGCAGCAGTGAAGTAATTACACCAATCTTCCTCCTTAAACATGATAGGACTCCAAAACATACAAGTGATGTCTTTTGAATTGTCACCCACCACAGGAGGCCACATAATCACTCCCTAATGTTGTCATTGCTCTAAAACCCAGGAATTTCTATCTGTAAGTTTCTGAGTCATGTGAGATACCCAGGGCCTTTACTATATAGTCATATTTCGTGTACTGTATATACTTTTATCATTAGATGAGTGTCTGCATTTTGGTAGTAAAGGAAAACTACCATTTAAACAAAACAACTTCTACTGGTTTTATTGTGTCTCTCCAAGACTATAATTACATCTGCTTTTTTTTTCCTAATTGTTATAGATCCAGTCATTTTAAGGGAAAAGATGTTCTTTCTTAGGCTGGGGCTTCACATAGCCTATTGAAATCCTTAGAATTTTTAAACACCTTGTGTGAAAACTTAATTAAGGATTTCCCTCTCTTACTTTTGGAGCAACAAATATTTGTTGGTGGATACATCTTGGAAATCAAAGGGGTTTTTGAACTCTGGTCCAAGGTTCCTTGTAGTCAGAAATTTCTCTTATATTACTGGAAACACTGTAACTGCTAGAAATCAACTTAATCAGCATTATGAATCCATTTTGGAAGGAGAAAAAATGAAGAGATGGAGAACATCAAAATGTTAACAGTGGTCATTTATGGATGGTGGTTTTCCAAGTGACTTATATTTTCCTCATTATATTTTTGGATTAAAAATTCTTCAATAAACATGTATTGCTTTTATAATTATATAAAACCAATATATCTTATATGATGACAAGGCAACCTGTTTATAGGAAGCTAGTAAGGCAGTAGATTGTAACCTTTCTTGGGCCACACACTCCTTTGAGATTCTGGGAAACTTCGAACCCTCTCTCCAAAAAGATGTACATACAGCATCTTCCATATAATTTTAGTAGTTTCACAGATTCTGTGTAGCCCATCCAATAATTGACTAAACCTCAGATTAGGAACTACTTTAGGTAGTGGATAGAGTAGTACCCCAAAAGGTATTGACTGCAAATAAATGTAGCAGGATGCAGAGTTATATGCATGTTGTTGGTATCATTGTGGAGGCATCTGATTCAGGGCACAGCCGTGACATCGGACTATGCAAATTAATTGGGACACCATTGCTATCGTAAGAGAGAGGAGTTTTTCCATTCATAGAACCTCAAATGTACTATTCTTCTATAGGCTGAGGAATGGGGAGCTGCCAAGGAGTAAGTCAAAACCTTGGGGGCAGGCCTGAGAGCCCAGTTGATCCCAGGGCTTGTATCTATGTGAATGAAGCCGCCCCACCCCTAGCACCCAGTTGGGATTTTCTCCAGCAGCTGCAAAGCCTGGAAGCCCCTTGGAGAAGCAGCAGAGAAATAAATGAGAAGGGGATTTGATCCAGGGCTGGAGAGTGGCGGCGGATGTGGTTCAAAATGACAAGGGGTGGTGGGGGAAGAGGTCCCAGTTGAACTGAAAATGAAAGCAAGACAGGAACGCACCGTCACATTGAGAGGATGGCATTTTAGTTGGAGAACGTACAGAAGGTGTAGATATCGTTTTGTCTGTATCAAACACCTTGATAACAAACGCTATAGGTAGAGGCCTCTGGAGGCAGGATTGCTCTTAGTCTAAGGTCTTATGGTAGCATTTGCAGGGAATACTGATTAGCATTACAAAATGGGGATGCTTAAGGAAGGGTTTGGGGGAGTGCTTCTTGCTATTACTTCTTCTAACCAAAGCTAGTCCAGGCTTTTGGGTATGTCCAACACTGCATGGCCTTTGGAGCACTTTTATGGGAAGAGGTTAGAAAATGTTCCTGTGGGCATATTTAGCACACAGACTAAATGTGAGCTTCAAGGAAGGGAGGTTGGGTGGGATAGACAGAGAGAGAGGTTGTTTAGGAGGAAGTTTGACAAGGGGAAGGCTATTACCGGCACGAATGGAGTTTTGCTTGAGTCATCAACTTCTTCTTAGGTTTAATTTAAGTGCGCAACCAATACTATTTTTCTTTTTCTTTTCTTTTTTTTTTTTTTNCCTTGAATTTTAGAAAGGGACTTATTTGTTTTCCCATTGGAAAATGGGATATTATTTAAATACGGTATGAAAATTGCATTGGAAAGACTGGACTTAAATGACCAGAAGTCCTTCAGTTGACCCAAGCAATAATCCTGTTTTGCCAGAATTCTCTCAATAGTGAAATATGTAAGCAGCAGTGAAGTAATTACACCAATCTTCCTCCTTAAACATGATAGGACTCCAAAAACATACAAGTGATGTCTTTTGAATTGTCACCCACCACAGGAGGCCACATAATCACTCCCTAATGTTGTCATTGCTCTAAAACCCAGGAATTTCTATCTGTAAGTTTCTGAGTCATGTGAGATACCCAGGGCCTTTACTATATAGTCATATTTCGTGTACTGTATATACTTTTATCATTAGATGAGTGTCTGCATTTTGGTAGTAAAGGAAAACTACCATTTAAACAAAACAACTTCTACTGGTTTTATTGTGTCTCTCCAAGACTATAATTACATCTGCTTTTTTTTTCCTAATTGTTATAGATCCAGTCATTTTAAGGGAAAAGATGTTCTTTCTTAGGCTGGGGCTTCACATAGCCTATTGAAATCCTTAGAATTTTTAAACACCTTGTGTGAAAACTTAATTAAGGATTTCCCTCTCTTACTTTTGGAGCAACAAATATTTGTTGGTGGATACATCTTGGAAATCAAAGGGGTTTTGAACTCTGGTCCAAGGTTCCTTGTAGTCAGAAATTTCTCTTATATTACTGGAAACACTGTAACTGCTAGAAATCAACTTAATCAGCATTATGAATCCATTTTGGAAGGAGAAAAAATGAAGAGATGGAGAACATCAAAATGTTAACAGTGGTCATTTATGGATGGTGGTTTTCCAAGTGACTTATATTTTCCTCATTATATTTTGGATTAAAATTCTTCAATAAACATGTATTGCTTTTATAATTATATAAAACCAATATATCTTATATGATGACAAGGCAACCTGTTTATAGGAAGCTAGTAAGGCAGTAGATTGTAACCTTTCTTGGGCCACACACTCCTTTGAGATTCTGGGAAACTTCGAACCCTCTCTCCAAAAGATGTACATACAGCATCTTCCATATAATTTTAGTAGTTTCACAGATTCTGTGTAGCCCATCCAATAATTGACTAAACCTCAGATTAGGAACTACTTTAGGTAGTGGATAGAGTAGTACCCCAAAAGGTATTGACTGCAAATAAATGTAGCAGGATGCAGAGTTATATGCATGTTGTTGGTATCATTGTGGAGGCATCTGATTCAGGGCACAGCCGTGACATCGGACTATGCAAATTAATTGGGACACCATTGCTATCGTAAGAGAGAGGAGTTTTCCATTCATAGAACCTCAAATGTACTATTCTTCTATAGGCTGAGGAATGGGGAGCTGCCAAGGAGTAAGTCAAAACCTTGGGGCAGGCCTGAGAGCCCAGTTGATCCCAGGGCTTGTATCTATGTGAATGAAGCCGCCCCACCCCTAGCACCCAGTTGGGATTTTCTCCAGCAGCTGCAAAGCCTGGAAGCCCCTTGGAGAAGCAGCAGAGAAATAAATGAGAAGGGGATTTGATCCAGGGCTGGAGAGTGGCGGCGGATGTGGTTCAAAATGACAAGGGGTGGTGGGGAAGAGGTCCCAGTTGAACTGAAAATGAAAGCAAGACAGGAACGCACCGTCACATTGAGAGGATGGCATTTTAGTTGGAGAACGTACAGAAGGTGTAGATATCGTTTTGTCTGTATCAAACACCTTGATAACAAACGCTATAGGTAGAGGCCTCTGGAGGCAGGATTGCTCTTAGTCTAAGGTCTTATGGTAGCATTTGCAGGGAATACTGATTAGCATTACAAAATGGGGATGCTTAAGGAAGGGTTTGGGGAGTGCTTCTTGCTATTACTTCTTCTAACCAAAGCTAGTCCAGGCTTTTGGGTATGTCCAACACTGCATGGCCTTTGGAGCACTTTTATGGGAAGAGGTTAGAAAATGTTCCTGTGGGCATATTTAGCACACAGACTAAATGTGAGCTTCAAGGAAGGGAGGTTGGGTGGGATAGACAGAGAGAGAGGTTGTTTAGGAGGAAGTTTGACAAGGGGAAGGCTATTACCGGCACGAATGGAGTTTTGCTTGAGTCATCAACTTCTTCTTAGGTTTAATTTAAGTGCGCAACCAATACTATTTTCTTTTCTTTTCTTTTTTTTTGTGGTGGAGTTTCACTCTTTTGCCCAGACTGGAGTTTAGTGGCATGATCTCAGATCACTGCAACCTCTGCCTCCTGGGTTCAAGCAACTCTCCTCAGCCTCCCAAGTAGCTGGGATTACAGGCATGTGCCACAATGCCCGGCTAATTTTTTTTTTTTTTTGTATTTTTAGTAGAGATGGGGTTTCACTGTGCTCGCCAGGCAGGTCTCGAACTCCTGACCTTGTGATCCACCTGCCTTGGCCTCCCAAAGTGCTGGAATTACAGGTGTGAGCCACCACGCCTGGCCACCAATACTATTTTCTACCTCCTAACATTTCTTCGTGGGGTGCTTTGTTCTATGGAAACTTCATATATGGCATTGTGAATTTACCAAAAGATAAATTAGTGAGTGATGATTCATACTATTAAAAGTGTTCAGTAGCAGAGCTCCTTTGGACAGCTACCCTAATGTTTGCATTTCAGTATTTTGGAGATTGTGGTCATTTAGGAAAGATTATAAGAGGCAGAAAATCTTAATTCTGAAGGTTAGGAAAATATTGACCATGGATTCATACTTTGCTCATTTGAAGAGCTGGGGACAGAGCAGTGAATAAGACAATGACATGACAATCACAGAACTTTCATTCAAGGGGGTAGAGAAACAGAAAAGGAAACATCAGGCACTGCACCTTGGCACCTCTGAAATGAGCTGAGATGGCGAAGGAAGCATAGGAAATAGAATAGCTCTGGGTTTCAGAAGGTGCACTGAATAGGAAGGAGTACTGTACTTGGGTAGATCAGGCAGCCTCTTGAGGTTTTGAGGTGGAGGGAGTAGGCATAACCAGGCAGAGAGGTCAGGATCATCAAGGATGAGATAACACGACCCATTAGGATGTCAGCCCACCATGGTTGGAGGGCATGGGGCTGGAGGCTGAAGATGGAGACCAGATCACAAGGGATCTAATAAGCCTTGCTGAACAGTTTGAGCTTTATTCCACAGACTCTGGTGAGCCACTGAAGGGATTGAAACAAAGGAATATTGTGATCCAACATATTTCTCATCAAAAGTTGGACCATTTTGGATCAAATTAGCCATAGAAAAGGTGTTGGGAACAAATTAAGTACAGATTGGCGGCTGATCTTTTCCAAATGAAATATTCTGGTTAATCTCTATCACACAAGGATGATGCAAATATTTTCTCTCCCTTAAAGAAAGGCTTTTCACATAAGCAGAACCCTCACTTTATTGTCCTCAATAGTTTTGTATGCAACTCTAATGAGCAGTTTTCCATAATTCAGTGTATTACTCCTGGAAAATATAGACAATAGGACAAATTTTTATCCTACGCTGTCATTTTATGGATTAATTTCCATTAATGTTGACCTTCTGGTTTTCAGTGGATAAATATGAGTAAAACATCTGTTCGTGTCATTCCCTTGCTTAAAAAACCTCTTCTGGCTCCCCATCACCTACACTAGGAAACAGTCTAAACTCATTGACTTGGCATATGTGGTCCTCCATAAACGTCCCTTCCCAGCTCATCTTGGCCATTCCTCCCTGTTCTGTACACCCCAGAATCAATGAACACATGGCTTTCTTCTTCTTTGCTAAGACTTATGCTCTCTTCCTTGCCTACCACGGGATTTTTATTTCATCCTTCAAGTCTCAGCTCAAAAGCTATTTCCTCTCTGAACTACCTTCACCAGTGGCATGAATCACTCCCTTCCCTGTGTCTGCGTGACGCTCTCTGTATCCCCTACCCTAGCCTTCCGTTGCATCGTAGCTCTTGATTTAGGGATCTCTCTCTCCTTCTAGCCCATGAGTTTGTTAAGGGCAGGGCCCATATCTTGCCTGCTTTTGCCTTCCCAGCTTTGTAGCTCCACTGCCTGACGCATGATTAATGCTCAGTGAATCTATAGAACTAAGTTCTCTGTTTTCTGTTTATAAGCATTCCAGAAGAGCCCTCAGGGAATGACAGAGCAGCAAGCCTCACTTTGTAAGAGGCTGGTCTGTGAAATACATGGTTATGGTGTAGGAACCTCAAACATTGAAACCTAACCATTCAAATGAAGAGCAACATGATTTCTGTACTGAGAACTCATCTCTTACTAAATATTGGAGATTGGTTTTGTTGTTGTTGTTGTTGTTGTTGTTTTGTTTTGTTTTGTTTTGTTTTTGGATGTATAAGGAAGTGAGGTTGGGTGCAGTGGCTCATGCTGGTAATCCCAGCACTTTGGGAGGCTGAGGCAGGAGGGTTGCTTGAGGCCAGGAGTTTGAGACCAGTCTGGGTAACATAGGGAGACCTCGTCTCTACAAAAATTTAACAGCCAGGTGTAGTGGTGGATGACTGTGGTCCCAGCTACTCAGGAGACTGAGGTGGGAGGTTGCCTTAAGCTCAGGAGGTTCGAGGCTGCAGTGAGCCATATACTTTAAAAAAAGGGGAAAAAAGGGGGGGAAGTGAAGCTGAGTAATTTTTTGTTTTACTTTTCTTGACAGCCTTTGAGATATAATCGTCATTCTATACAGCTCACCCATTTGAAGTGTGTATATATATATTGTTTTTTTTTTTTTGAGAGAGAGTCTCGCTTTGTCGCCCAGGCTGGAGTGCAATGGTGCCATCTTGGCTCATTGCAACCTCTGCCCCCCAGGTTCAAGCGATTCTTCTGCCTCAGCCTCCCAAGTAGCTGGGATTACAGGCGCCCGCCACCACATGTGGCTAACTTTTTGTATTTTTAGTAGAAGTGGGGTTTCGCCATGGATGGCCAGGCTGGTCTCGAACTCCTGACCTCAGGTGATCCGCCCACATCAGCCTCCCAAAGTGCTGGGATATCAGGTGTGAGCCATGGCACCCAGCTGAAGTGTATATTTTCATTTTTAGTATATTCAAAGATATGTGAAATCATCACCACAATTTTAGAACATTTTCATCATCTCAAGGTTATTTGTTTAAGACAGTCAAAAACCTTTCATAGAGGTCAACTCCTAAGACTTCTTTCAAATGGTATCTCTGGTGATGGGGGGTTTGTCATAGGGAAGGGAATTGGCTTAAAGAAGAATATAAAGATTATAGATAGGGGCAGTCTTTTTTGTTTCAGAGGAGGATGTGTTAAAAAAAAAAAAAAAGCTGAAGACCCAAGGGATGGTTTAATGGATGCTAGTCTGACTTAACTAACACCCTTTCTAAGGATAGAGAGAGGCTAAGCTGTAGGAGCTTTCATACAGTGAGGCCCTATAAAGTTAAGGAACATGGACAGGAAAGTGAGACATGAGTTTGTAGAGAGACAAGAATTGGGAAAATAATTACAACTTACTAATAGGAGAGTATGCTGTAAGCTTAATTGAACTTGACTGAAGCTACATGAGAGCAATTGAAGACCAGGGTGTGTTAGGGCCAATAGAACAGTAAAATTCAGGGCATAATCAGGAAGAGCTTTTTGGCAGCCATCTGTAGACACCGGCTTCACCTCACCAAGAAAACCTAGTTGAAGAAGGCGTGCCTGTTTAGTCACGAGTGGAATAGACAGGATAAACGTAAATCCCTTCACCATATCCTGAAATGTTATACCACAAGGTGGAGCATCTCCTGACATTTTAAAGAGGTAACCTTAAGAAAAGTCAAAGGAGCTATCACTTTATTTACTTTACATAGCTTTTGTTTGTTTGTTTGTTATTATTATTTTTTGAGATGGAGATTCGCTCTTGTTGCACCGGCTTGAGTGCAATGAATGTCCTGGTCTTGGCTCACTGCAACCTCCGCCTCCTGGGTTTAAGTGATTCTCCTGCTTCAGTCTCCCGAGCAGCTGGGATTACAGGCGCCCACCACCACACTTGGCTAATTTTTATATTTTTAATAGAGACAGGGTTTCACCATGTTGGCCGGATTGGTCTCTAACTCTTGACCTCAGATGATCCGCCCACCACGGCCTCCCAAAGTGCTGGGATTACAGGCGTGAGACACCACACCTGGCCTTACAGAGCTTTTAGAATATATTATCTCATGCAGTTGTATAAACTTAAAATATTGGTGGACTCAAGAAAGATAGAGATAATTTCAATTAATGGGTAGATTTCAATATGATGAATTGTGGAAAACGAAAATATTTGTAGAAAGGTGCGTTTTTGCCCCTGTCAAGGTTGATTTTCAAACTAGAGTCTGTCAGTTTTCTTTACTCGGTTATCAAGAGCAATTTAATGAGATGGGTAGACCAATTGTCAGATCCAGTGTGGAAGATGATGTGTGGCTACTTTATAGATTACTGAGCTTCTCTAATGGAGTAAGTTTATGCTACTGTGTTCAAATGATACAAACAGGACCTCTAGGAGGTTATGTTTTATTGAATGTGAGTGATTTAGGTGGCTAAATCTACATACCTATAGAACGCCTGTGCACTTCACAGTTTTTTTCTGCTTAAGAATGCAAAATATGTTAGAGTTCTGTTTATAACTCAGGAAAAAGAGATGTCTTTTTGTTGTTGTTGTTGTTACAAGTTTAAGGTGAGCACTAAGATCCAAGGCAGGTTATAAAATAGTTGATAGGTATAGAATGAGTGCAATCTCATTTCTCCTTGCAGGCATGAATTATTTGCAATAATTTGTGCATGTCTTTGTGAACTCATTAAATTCTTTGATTTGTTAGAAAGTCAGTCATTATGTATCTCCAAGGCACATTTTTTTCTTTCTGTCAATAATGGTGTACTAAAGAATAGAAAAAAAAAATAATTTTAAAAAGGCTCTTTGCCATTTTAGTCTCTCAATTATTCAAGCCCTTCTTCTCATTTCTTAAACCTCTTTTTGTTTTACTTTTGAGTCGTTTAAATGCTTATTAGCACAGAGTGAACACAAAAAGCCAGGAGAAATTGAATTCAAATCAGTTTTCCTACCTGTCAACCAGTTTGTCGAGTAAAGTTTCGGCTACATTGAGTTTTGGGGTAGAAAGTTCATGAAAATTATATTTATTCATTTGTAGATAATCAAGGTTATTTGCATAATATTTGAACTGGCCGTAATGAAAAACGTTTGTTAACCGAGTGTGAACTAATCATATAGTGTATAGTCTTGTTTCTTAATTTTTTATAGTAAATTATTTGTAAGTTTTTAAAAATAGCTCTTGAGTTTTTGTAAATAGTTAAATATACTTGGAAAGGGGAAATGATTTAGCAGTTAAAACAATTTCTTCCCTATGCTAAAACTCTTAAGGG
>NW_016830404.1:47299-49534 GCF_001698545.2 Rhinopithecus bieti
TCCGCCCGTCTCGGCCTCCCAAAGTGCTGGGATTACAGGCTTGAGCCACCGCGCCCGGCCAAGTGTGCTACTTCTAACCCAAGAATTGTTATTTTTCATAAGAAAATGCTCAGATGTCATTGAAGCTGTAGTCTGACTGCAATACTGCAAAAAAGAACTTTTGGGCTAATCATGCTCTTTCTGAAACCAGTAGTTGCCATGTTCCTCCTTGTGCTGAAACTCAATTTGGAGGATGGGGTGGTGGTAGTGGTGGCGTGGTGGCGCAGGGATGTTTTTGAATTGGCCCTGTGCCATACTGCTAAGCTTTCTGCCTGCTTTCTGGTAACCCTCCCAGTGTGATAAAGGAGCGATTCTGCGAAGCCAGTGTTCACTTCAGACTTGCAGAAGAGACATTCTTAGAATTCTTAAGGAGAACTAGTTTCTAAAGTAAAAGATTTACCGGTAAACTAATGACCTTTGGTATGATATTTAAGCAGAAGTAACCCAGGCTCATTTTGCATTGCTTACAGAGAAATACTATGTGATTATTCTTGTGTCTTACACATTTCTAATTACAACATAAATATGCTTGCTAGTCAGATATGCTTTTGGATACATGAGTGGTTGGATGGTTGAATATATACATTCACGTACCTTTTTATGTATTTATTTTAGTATTACAAGCATGGTTTTATATTTACGCACATACAGTTATGATGATGAAAGATCAGTCATCCTGTACTGTGAATGTACAGGAACCACCACAAAATTATAAAGCCTAAGTGGCGATGCTATTAGTGACCCTCAGTGAGGATCCATTGTTTCCTCTCTTTGGACCAGGAAGTGGACTGCAACTGAATCTATTCTGACGAGTTTCCTTTTTTGCTATCTGTCCTTTCTACCTATATTAGAAATAAAGTTATCTCAATTTATGGAGCTGTGCATTTCTTCCCATTTGTAGAGTTTGCACATAAAGCTCGTTGAGATTTGGTCCTTAGTGGCCTGAGTAAGCAATGGAACAGTGTACTGTATCCCACACCATGGCACCAAAATTGGCATTTTATTTTACTAGAGATAGAAAATGCAATTTATTCTCCTTTATGGGTTGATATGAAGCTTTCTTTTTCAATAAACGTTTTCAATTAAGAAAATATTTGATTTGAAGAAAAATATGAAGTAAATGATAATACATGGTATGGCAAATATGAGGATTACATGTGAATAAGTTCAGGAAACTAATAAAAACAAGGATCAGGAGTTGGGAGACCTGGGTTTGAATCCTGGTTCAGCTCCTAATGTAGATAGATGAACTTAGACCTCCGAGCCAGTTTCTTGATGCATAAAGCTGAAATGATGGTATTTTCCTTGTCTACTTGACAAGTGTTTGATAACAAACAGAATGCATATGAAAGTGTTTTCTTAAGACTGCAAAGTGACATTGAAATGAATTAGCAAAAAATACTAATATTACTAGCAAGTTATTCAAGAAAGCTTAGGAGTCAGTGAATGAAAACTTTCAAGAACAAATCGTTTTGTTTTGTTTTGTTTTCCCCATGGTGAAAACTGAGCTGGTTCCAAATTTAGGTTGACGGTTTTCCTGTCACTACTTACGGGAAGAAGACTGAAACATATGCTCACTTCTTTCCAGATTGCATAAATGCCTTCGCCTTATACTTAGCACTGCTCAGGAACTGTATGGAAGTTGCTATTATTTGAATGTTTATGAAGTACCATTTATTGTAACGGGTTTTTGGAGTTATGAAAAAGCACCTTTGCGGGCCAATCAGTGTGTTCACTGGCAGAAAGGATAAATTACAAACCTGAAAGAAAGACCCTCTTTGAGTGTAATAGAAGCTTTTATGTATAAGTCTAGTAATAGAATGAGAAAGCCGAATGGGAAAGTTAGATAAGGGATATGATGGAGACTGCTGGGCAGAGCCACCATTAAATCATGATAATTCTATAGGTCATAGATTTTCTTTGTCTCTGAGGCCTTCAGAGTTATAACTGAATCCTACTAGAAGGGAAATGTAGGGTTCAGTCCCTTCTCATCTTTCTTCTTGGAAAGATGAATCCTGATTCACAGACCTGAATCTTCTATTAGGGGAAGCTTTGTGGGACCCAGAATAGCCACCCTAACTAACTTTTCCACAATTGAGCTACCCCCGACAAAGGAAGTAGGTGTGAAGACCCAGAATGCTTAGTTTAATCAGTTTTAAATGAAAAGTGAAACGTTGTTTTCTATAACATAAATAT
>NW_016830404.1:53021-56893 GCF_001698545.2 Rhinopithecus bieti
ATATTCTTCATATATTTAAAATATATACAATATTTATGTGTCTTTATATATTTGTAACCTGTTTATAAATAAATAAATATAAAATATTTAAAGTAGTCTTCCTTTAATGTAAAGATAAAATGAAATTACTAACATTAACTGGCCTAAATAACAAGTGTATATGATGGTAACAAGTCTATATGATGATAAAGCTTAAACATTTCCACAAGGTACATATGACCTTAGTGTTTTCCTTTTGGATTTGAATACTCTTTGCACTGACAGTCAGAGTATTCAAAGGGCATATGAATTGGGATTTATTGCCAGCAACTGGGTAAGAGAGGCACAGTTAATCCATAAAGGAAGATCCCAGTACCAGTAATTGCCAAATGGTTTTAAAAAGCCTGTCGACATAGTACCAGACTTTTAAAAAGTGGACATATATGTACTTTTCCTATATTTCAAATTCAAGATTCCTATTTTCTTTCAGTGTATTAAAACCTATAGCACAGATTGGCACGTGGTAAACTACAAGTATGAGGACTTCTCTGGGGACTTTCGAATGTTGCCATGGTAAGTTTAGCATTCCAGGGAAACATGCAACAGGAGAATTATTAAGCTTTTTTACCTTGTTAAAACCACTTGTGAGGCCGGGCGCCATGGCTCATGCCTGTAATCCCAGCACTTTGGGAGGCCGAGGCGGGCGAATCACAAGGTCAGACGATCAAAACCATCCTGGCTAACATGGTGAAGCCCCATCTCTACTAAAAATACAGAAAGTTAGCTGGGCGTGGTGGCGGGCACCTGTAGTCTCAGCTACTTGGGAGGGTGAGGCAGGAGAATGGTATGAACCCAGGAGGCAGAGGTTGCAGTGAGTGGAGATCGTGCCACTGCACTCCAGCCTGGGCAACAGAGTGAGACTCCATCTCAAAACAAACAAACAAACAAAAATCACTTGTGAAACCTTTCAGTTATAATTTGTAATAAAGCAAGTCTTCAAATAACCTGCATGTTTGGTTAAATGCAGTGTTTTGGTTAATTGAATAGGTTTTAACTTTTATCTTTGAAATTCTTTCCAAAATGTACGAAAGCTCACTTTTTGGCTTTAGTGAACCTGTATTGATCATAAACTAAAATTTAGCTGATGGTGGATAATGTAGTGAGCATTTTCCAGTAGTGTCAGTGAAAAAGCTTGATGATAATGACTTCAGTTTGGTGAACCTAGCCATCCCTTGGAAAAATTACATCTCTTTCAATTGAATTGAAGGAATAGCATGAGCACACTGGCCCAGGAGCCACACTGTTGGGGCTCAAATCTTATTTCTACCACTTACTAGCTGGATGACCACGACTCAGTCACTTAACCTGTTTGAGCTCTCCATTTTCTCATCTCTAGTACTGATTCCTCACAGGATGTCATATGGGAAATGTTTTTGGAACAAATAGCAGAGGAATANCATCAGCAACAACTTGTCCTTCTGTCCTTGTGTGCTGCCATTTTAGCTTGGAAGGCATATGTGTAAGATTAGTCTCTGTACTATTCAGCTGGTTATCCCTACACAAAAGCTCTGGCTTTGTGGTTCTCAGGGCTCTCTGCTACGTTGTGTCGAGGATATTGAGGTGAATTAGACATGGTCCCTGGACAATAGCGTACTGTTGTTTTTTTGTAATTTGATTCTTAACCACTTGAAAATGAATCTGCCAACTCCTTTCCCCCAAGTAAAAGACCTAAGGTGCTAATCCCCACTCATTGATGACAAATGCTAAATTGGAAGCAACAGCTTAGAAATGCAAAACTTCTTATCCAATTACATTACAAGCTCTCTAAGCCAGTCATGTTCAGCATCTTCAGGGCGATGGGAAGGCAAGATCTCACTTTGGTAAGAATGATAGCGTAGTTTGAGTCAGTTTTAGACATTTCTAAAATGCAAAGTTCGTTCAAGGAGATAAAATGTGGTAGGAGCTGAGAAAAATGATTTGCTTTTGTTAAGTTCAACGCATAAATGTTTATGTGGATCATAGTTAAGAGCACTGGCTCAGGAGTCCATCAGACAAAGATTTGAATCCCAGCTCCACAAATGTGTAACACTGGACATGCCTAAGCCTCAATTTCCTCATCTGTAAAATGGGCATAATAAAATAACCTCTCACAGGATTTTGGGGCAAATCAGATGAGATCATAGGTATAAAATGCGTAACCAGGTATACAGCAATGCTTAATGTAAGTGGTAAGAGATTAAGTACAAGGCACTGTTTCCTGACCAACCCGGTGTTTTTGATCCTGCCTAGGAGACTAAGTAAACCATCCAAAAAGCAGTTAAATATCCAGGGAATGTTATATATGAGTAAATGCCACAATAGATGGGAAAGACAATAAGGGCTGTTGGGGAGTGAGGAGGGCTATGCTATCATAAGAATCAGGTGAGCTAAGAGTGGGTTGGTAATAAACATGACCCACTGGTCTCATGGAAAGTATGACTTTTCCCTTAGCTGTTTGCTTTAAGAAAGGTCAGTGTCCTGAATGCAGTTTGTATTTAGATTCTTATGCCAAGATTTTCCCCGGAAAATAATCTTTGTGAAAAGATGTTCATGTCTATTTTGCCAAGTTGGGTTCCGCTAATTAAAAAGATGCCCCCCGCTCCCTCCACATCATTAGATTGTAGTTATGCAACGCTCCTTCAGTAATTGGAGTTCCTATTGGGGAAGAGACAAAGAGATGAGCTGCTGAAAGATGGTCAGATTTAGAACAAACAGGGTCATGGTCATCACAAAGTCAAGTACTCTTTATTTGAACCTTATGAAGAAATTTTTTACAGGCTGGACACATCGGCTCACGCCTATAATTCCAGCACTTTGGGAGGTTTGGTGGGTGGATCACTTTACCTCAGGAGTTTGAGACCAGCCTGGGCAACATGGTGAAACCCCATCTCTATAAAAAATACAAAAATCAGCCTGATATGGTGGCACACACCTGTAGTCCCAGCTACTCGGAGGCTGAGGTGGGAGGATTGCCTGAGCCCAGGGACGTTGAGGCTGCAGTGAGCTGTGATCAAACTACTACACTCCATCCTGGGCGACAGAGTAAGACCATGTCTCAAAAAAAAAAAAATTCCTTACAGTTATGGTTCCATTATTGCCATGCTGTATAGGGTTCCTCTCTAGAAGTCTCTAGTCTACAGTGGTGGCACCTCTCACTTCTGTGAATCATAACACAACTTTTGCTTCTCCTCATATTCACACACCACTCTTGACAGTTACCTAGTCTCCCATCTTACAGGGTTTATGAATAAAACTAGAAGGCAAGATGACATGATCTGAGACCACATAAACAGATACGGTGAAATTCTTCTGATTGATCTAACGGGGAATAGATGGACTCACACATTTTAGTGTGCAAACACACTTGTACAGTTCCTTTTTTGGAAGAAGATATGGCTATCAAAGGGCATGATAGATGCACAGAAATTACAACAGACTGTGATCAGCTCTCACATCTTGGGTTTATCTGCCTTCCCCACGAGACTGTGAACTTCTCAAGGGCAAGGTGGTTTTTTGTTTTGTTTTGTTTTTTTCACCTCTGCATTACCAGGGGCTAGCACAGGGCCAGAACCTCAGTAGGAACTCAATAAATGCATCTTTATGCTGAGCTCACTTTGTTTTCTGTGCTGCCGGAAATTGCGTGCCCCCAGTGGCCATTTTGAGTGCAAAGTGTTATTTTAAGATGCTCTCTGGAGAAAGCACTCTAGCCTCTGCTTACAGATGTCTGAGAGGAAAGGAGAGCCGAATGACTAGGGGGTCTGGAGAAATTCCTAAGTGAAGGCGGTGGAGAAATGATGGGAAGGAGAGACTCACCTTTTTGAGTGTGCTACTTCTTTTTTTTTTTTTTTTTTTTT
>NW_016830404.1:58920-62764 GCF_001698545.2 Rhinopithecus bieti
CCCAGAATGCTTAGTTTAATCAGTTTTAAATGAAAAGTGAAACTTTGTTTTCTATAACATAAATATATGACCTTCAAAACATGTGGTAAGCTGTTTCATTTTTAGAAGGTATATACTATACATTTAAATAAATGAGTAATTCAGGAAGTGGAGAACATTACCCTGAGTGACATATGTCACGCAAAGAAAGACAAATAGTACATGATCTCATTTATATATGAAATCTAAAACAATCAAACTCATACAAGCAGAGAGTAGAATGGTGGTTACCGGAGGCTGGGGGCAAAGGGGAGATGGTAGTCAATGGCGGGATACAAAGTCTCAGTTAAACAGGAAGAATAAGTTTGTTTTTTTTGAGATCAATAGTATATAGCATGCTGAATATGCCTAATAATGGAGTACTGTACATCTTATCACTAAGAATAAATTTCTTATGTTCTCATCACAAGAAATGTTAAATACTTGAGGTGATAGATATAACTAGCTTAATTTCATCATTCTACATTGTATTAAAAATCATAACACCACTTTGTACCCCATGAATTAAAAAAAATAAACAAGTGATTCATTTCGACATATTCTTTCCATATTAATTTGGAGCTACATTAGAAAGCTGAAGGAGGGCCAACCGTGGTGGCTCACGCCTGTAATCCCGACACTTTGGGAGGTCAAGGCGGGTGGATCACCTGAGGTCAGGAGTTCGAGACCAGCCTGGCCAACATGGTGAAACCTTGTCTTTACTAAAAATACAAAGATTAGCTGGGTGTGGTGGCGGGCACCTGTAATCCCACCTACTCGGGAGGCTTGAGGCAGGAGGCGGAGGTTGCAGTGAGCCGAGATCACGCCATTGCACTCCAGCCTGGGCAACAAGAGCAACACTCCATCTCAAAATAAAATAAAATAAAATAAAATCAAAAAGAAAGAAAGAAAAGCAAAAGGAAAGCTGAAGGAGGATTTTCTCTTTTTTTTTTCTTTTTCAAATATACCTGAAGTAGGTACTTGTGAAATTATTGTACAGAGAAGTTGACAGATTCAACAGGTTAAAACACTGAAATTTGAGGACTGTTTTTGCAATCTATACTAGGAAAATAGTTGGCACCAAAAGCAAGACTTAGATTATTTTTAGTGCCTCAAGCTTGCTTTCTTAGATAGGACTTATACATTCAACTTCTCTGAGAAATTGATCTCAGACTGGGAGCGGTAGAACTGGAAGATACAGTCAGTTTCCTTTTGTTTGAGTCCATGGAAACACGGTAGGTATGGCTGAAAGGGGTCAGATTTTCCTGTCAGAAAATCTGAATTCCTCAAATACGGTTTTTTCCTTTTATTTCAACTCATTTTGCAGTAGTATTTGCAGACGTGAGAGGGATGATCAACTTGCTTTGATCTTTGTAGACGTGGGTCTACAAATCCAAATTTAAGACTTGAAATAAAGCATAACGATTAGAATCTTTTAGACTTGTTGAACACTGAGCTCATTGGTCGGAGTAGTTTACTTTAATCTTTCTAAATAATCTTCTACAGGAAACTCTGAGATGCCCTTCAGATATGGAAATTGGGTATAGCTGTGACCTGTAGCGAACCATGTATAAAAACTATTCTCAACTTTTCTATGGATATAGTGATACTAGAGACTACCTCAAATACTATGTACACAAATACAAGTATAATCCCGATGCTATTATAATATTAAGTCTTAATATAAATTATATTTGGAGTTTTATACAGTTTTATTATAAAATTTTAAGGAAATAATTTCATATGAAACATCATCATTAAAAATTACTACTGTCTGCCCAGCTTGGTTTAGAATGTGAGACATGGCTCTGGTTGAATCTGAATATCTCAAAGTTCATCAGCAATCAATGACTGGATGCCTATCGTGTGCCAGGTATTCTAAGTGCTGGGATTAAAGAAGTAAACAAATAAAAGAGAATCCCTGCTCTCAAATAGAGAGGTGAAATAGATGGTATATCAGATTGTGGTAAGTTCAATGAAGGAAAAAAATGATAGGAAGGTAAATAGTGGGATCCCATTCCCAGTTCAGTACCATGCACATGAGAATCTTGGTATATTTCTTTCTTCTTTCCACCCCCAGCCCCCCCGCAGTTGCAGGGGTCAGTGCTGGTGGTATGCATGCATGACAGCTGTGGGTGCATGTAAGTAGTGATGGCCAGTGGTGGAAGTCAGGATCACCTCATATGGCTGTAGGGATTGGGGCTTATGGCATGCACACCTGTGACAGTGAAAATCAGTGATGATAGACATTGAAGTCAGTTGCACGTGTACACACAGCTGCAGGGTCAGCCATGGGTGTGCAGAAGTGGGAGCCGTCTTTGTGTATTTCTGAGGGGAAAAACAAAAGCAGAGCCTTTGCAGTCACAGTCCTGGATTTGAATTCCAGTTCTGAAGGCAGGCAAGTTACTTAACCTCAGTTAGGTCCAGAGTCTTTGCATCTGTAAAATGGGGATAATGATTCAATCTGTTTCATATTGCTATGAGTGTTACATGAAAAAATGTACAGAAAGCACTTAGCACAGTGCCTGGCATATAGAAAGGGCTCAGTAAATGTGAACTGTTACCATTACTCTTATTATGTTACATCCTGGCTTTCCTAGCATCACTGACCCTGCTTCTTGTTACTTTAGCTTCAGGCTGGGCCCTACTGTCAATGGCCAGCTCGCCTAGAAGTCCAGCAGGGATCCACTGACTTTGTCACCTTGAACTTCACCCTTTCATAACCTGCCCATGGGATCAAGCATCTCTAGTACCTATGCCTGCCCCAGCTATGCTGGAACTTAGTACGCCCATGGGACAGTGTCCCTGGTACAGAGTAGGAATATGAATGTTGATACTTTCTCCCCCAACGTCGCCCAGAGAGTAGTGCAGATGCAGTAAATACCAACAGGCAGACTTCCAAGTATGCCACTTTTGTTTTACTTAAAATTCAATAATTTTAGAAGGCACACAGATTAAGTAGAATAACACAGTTCTTTTTTTTTTTTTGGGAGAGACAGGATCTTGCTCTGTTGCCCAGGTATAAGTGGCACAATCAAAGATCACTGCAACCTCAACCTCCCAGGCTCAAGTGATCCTCCTGCCTCAGCCTCCTGAGTGGCTGGGACTATAGGCATGAGCTATCACACCCAGCTAATTTTGTACTTTTGTTGAGATGGGGTTTTCCCATATTGCCCAGGCTGATCTCTAATTCCTGGGCTCAAGTCATCCACCTTCCTCAGCCTCCCAAAGTACCAGGATTACAGGCATGAGCCACCATACCCAGCCAGAACTCTTTATCTTTAGCAAGAGAATGTCTGTATGTGTGTGTGTATGTGTTTGGGATGTGTGTCTAGCTATGAAGAATATTTCTCTTGTGAAAGTGTCTCCATTAAGTACTTATAAGTATCGGTAATCCCTTCTTTTGAGAAGTAATGTATCTTTAGTACATAGAAAAGAATTTAACTCTTGTGGGTTTGATCATAATAACTTTATTTTTGTCTCTTATAAAGGAAAAGGCCAAAGTTGTTGAGCCCCTGGACTATGAGAATGTTATTGCCCAAAGAAAACCCAGATTTACAGCGACCCCTCCGAGATCTGCTTATGTTTCCAATGGAAGATATATCTGTGAGTTCACAAGCACTTCTTTAAAGAAAAAAGCCCCTATTTTTCAAGCCAGTTCTTACAACAAGAATGTTCTTTGTTTTCTAGATCTCGGTAATAGGTCGTCAGCGCAGAACGGTGCAGTCTACTGTACCAGAAGATGCTGAAAAGAGGGCCCAGAGTTTATTTGTCAAAGAGGTAAGAGGCTCAAAGGCCACAGAAGAATATTCTTCATATATTTAAA
>NW_016830404.1:66032-75536 GCF_001698545.2 Rhinopithecus bieti
TTTTTTTTTTTTTTTTAACAAAACAGGAAAAATTGTGCAGAGCTTTAAACGCCTTGGACATGAGGTTCACTTATTTGGGAGGCTGTAAAGAGCCGTTAAAATCCAAAGGGAAAACAAGTTACATGAGGATTCTGAGCAGAAAAACAAATTATGCTCTGATACCAAATATAACTGTTCTTTCAGATATTCAATATAAAATCATGTGGTTTTCTGAGGATGATTCACACTTGAATTAAGTATTGAAGGTCATTCTATCTTTCACACAGGCTGCAAGTAGAAACCATGGGTATCTACCAAGGGAAGACTCAAATTTTATCTTAATTTATTATTTTGCCTGCTGCCTTCCCTTTGGTGATCATGTCCTGTTCTTGCTTTCATTTTCAAGCCCTGAAAATAATGAATCCAAGTTGAAGGATGCTTCCTGTATATCGCTTGCACCTAAGCATGGGCCTCAGCAAGTGGTGATAATAAGAGAACCCATTTATTGAGGACTTAATATGTACTGGGCGTTTTATATTCTGTATCTTGTTTAATTCTCATGGCTGCCCTAGGCAATACGTACTGCTAACTGTTCTTAGTTTATAGATTTGGAAAGTGAAGCTCAGAGAAATTCAATAATTAACCAAAGGTCACACAGCTCCAAGTTTTCAGAGGTAGGATTTGAACCTAGGTAGGCTGTAGTCAGAGCCTGTGCTGTCAGAGCCAGTATACTGTCAGTGCTCACCAGCTGAATAAAACTCAAGGCTTTATTACAATGTATTTCCTACCAGAGTTATCAGGTTCAGAAATGTACGTGTGAAGGTTACATTTCTGTGTGGATTATCAGAAAACGGTTGTATAGTTTTTGACTGCATTCCCCTTCCCAAACATTCTCAAAATATTCAAATAGGGCCAGGCAGGGGGCTCACACCTGTAATCCCAGCACTTTGAGAGGCCAAGGCAGGAAGATCACTTGAGCCCAGGAATTCGAGGCTGCAGTGAGCTATGATCGCACCACTGCACTCCAGCCTGGGCAACAGAATAAGATGCTGTCTCTAAATTAAATAAATAAATGCATGAAGGAATGAATGGTTTTACCCACATTTAAGCCTTAGCCCCACATTAAGTAAATGTGTGAAAATCTGGATTCATAAGATAAGATGTTAGGAAATTAATGTCTTTACAGAATAATTCGCCACAGATTCCTTTAGTTTAATACCTTTCAACTTTAATTTGCCTTACAAATAACTTCTAATTTTGTAGGAGTCCATATAAGGCAAAAAGCACATGCTTTACATTTTCTCTCATAATTTGTGAAATACACATTGATTGATTGATGTGATAGGAGGAATTGATGGCCTCTCAAAGATGTCCATGTCTTAATCCTTGGAACAGTCAGTGGTCCGCTACATGGCAAAGAGGAATTAAAATCACTAATCGACAGGAGGGAGGGTATCCTCAATTATGTGGGTGCGCCCAGTGCAATTTCAAGAACCCCATAAGTGGAAGAGGGAGGCAGAAAAGGACAGTCAGAGAAAGAGATGTGAGAACAGAAGGAGGGCCAGAGAGAGATGCTGCGTTGCTGGCTTTGAGGATACAGAAAGAAGTCACAGGCCGAGAAATGCAGGCAGCTTCTAGAAGTTGGAAAAGGCAGGAAAATGGATGCATGCATCCAGAAAGGAACACAGCCCTGCTGACACCTTGATTTTAGCCCTGTGAGACCCATGTCAGACTTCTAACCTGCGAAACTATAAGATAATAAATTTATGCTATTTTAAGCCATCCAATTTGTGGTAATTTATTACAACAGCAATAGGAAACTAATACAAACTAGGCAAAGGCTGATTGTTCAGCTTGTGGGTTTCATCTCCCTGAGCTTGGGAACTCTAGCACTAACAGTGGCCAGGCAGGAGCCATACATACATTCATAGAGAGTGTGGTGAGTCCAAGGCAACCTGGTGACCACATAGCCCACAGCTGAAGGGGACAGCTGCCACTTGTCTCCAGCTAATTGTTGTTTTGCTGTAGCTGAGCTAGACTCTTTGCTTTGCCTCTTTTTATCCTCAGCTGCTCATATTCTGGCTGTGTGTGTGTGTGTGTGTGTCTGTGTGAGATCATTAACATATAAAAACATTTATTATTATTATTGTTTTTGAGATGGCTCCTGGCTCTGTTGCACCAGGATGGAGTGCAGAGGTGCAATCTCAGCTCACTGCAACCTCCACCTCCAGGGTTTAAGCCATTCTCCTGCCTCAGCCTCCTGTGTAGCTGGGATTACAGGCGCACGCCACCATGCCTGGCTAATTTTTGTATTTTTATTAGAGACGGCATCTCACCATGTTGGCCAGGCTCGTCTCGAAGTCCTGATCTCAAGTGATCCATCCGCCTCAGCCTCCCAAAGTGCTGGGATTACAGGTGTGAGCCACTGTGCTTGGCCTATTTCTTTCTTTTTAAAACCTCTACCAAACAGTAGGCAAAGGAAGGGAAAGAGGAATAAACCAAGTTAATTGGTCATATGAAGCTATACAACTTTTGTCTTTATTTTTATCATTTATTTATTTGTTTTTGAGACAGAGTCTCACTGTGTCGCCCAGGCTGGAGTGCAGTGGTGTGATCACGGCTCACTGTGGTCTCAAACTCCCAGGCTCAAGTCCCCCCACTTCAGCCTCCCAAGTAGCTGGGACCACAGGCACATAGCACCATGCCCAGCTAATTTTGTTTGTTTGTTTTTGGTAGAGATGGGGTCTCCCTGTGTTGTGCAGGCTGGTCTCAAACTCTTGGACTCAAGTGATCCTCCCACCTTGTCCTCCCAAAATTCTGGGATTACAGGCATCAGCCACCATGCCTGGCTACTACACAACTTAAAAAAAATTAATAGGAAATACTTTGAAATGCAAAGGCCATATTGAGGTTTGGGAACTTTCTGGTTATGAGTTTCATTTATCCCCACTCTTTTCCATTATAGATTATGAATCTCCATTTTGGATTTCTGGGAGCTAAATATATATCCTTTACTCTTCTGATTTCATCTCCTGAGCCATAGGAGTAGTGTTGTATTTCAGAATTTGTCACAGCTAGAATGGGAATCAGAGGAAGGTTCAGCTACAACCTTCCGAGGCGTTTTGCCAATATTACTTTTTCTTATAATAATTGTATTTTGGGCCAGGCGTGGTGGCTCATGCCTGTAATCCCAGCACTTTGGGAGGCCAGTGCGGGAGGATCACTTGAACCCAGGAGTTTAAGACCAGCCCAGGCAACATAGGGAGACCCTGTCTCTACAAAAACAAACAAAATTAGCCATGTGAAGGGTGCTCCCCTGTAGTCCCAGGTACTTGGGACATTGAAGTGGGAGGGAGGATCACTTCAGCCTGGGAGGTCGAGGCTGTAGTGAGCGAGATTGCACCACTGCACTCCAGCCTGGGTGACAGAGTGACACCTTACCTCAAAAAAAAAAAAAAAAAGGGTTTTAACTGTTATTTAGTTCAACATTATTGAAATTAGTTGGAACTGCAGTGTTGATACATCATTTTTTCATGTTCTCTTTCTGTATCAATACAGGGCATGTGAGTGTACAGGGCAGAGGATTGAAAAGGGGGAGCAGTTTTATAGTTTCCAGGCTAGAACTTGAAGTGAGGGCCAAAGCACAAGTCCAGGCCTATGAAACAAGGCACACTGGGAGAGTCTGGTTTGTACCTTTCAGTGCTCTATTACAGGGTGGGGATCGTATAAGTTTTCCTGCGTCAAGTCTGGATTGTTTCAGGCATAGGAGGCTAAAGCTAAAGATGGGGTGAGCAGCTGACCCAGCTCTTGGATAATTGGAAAAGGCGGAGGCAGAAGAACTGAGACAAAGGGTTGACAGAGTTTGAGACACTCTGAAAGGAAAGTTTCTATGTATTTTTTTCTACTATGGTAATGTTTGAAGTGAAGAATACTAATGAAGCTCATAAGCAAATGGGAAGATGACTCAGGTGTGCTATTATCTGAGTCATTTCCCCAATCCTGGAGGCAGGTTTATCCTTAGAGCATCTGGAGTTCCCTGCCCGCTAGGAACTCCAGCCCACACTGGTAAGAAGCATTGGTAGATTTAGCAACTAGCACCTCAGGGCCAGAGCTTGCAGAGTTGAGAGAAAAGAATCTTTTCTTTTTGGAAAATCCAAGCTTTGACAGCCTCTGCACACTCACGGCAGACTAACTGCGAAGCAGCAGCAGCTCTGGTTGTTAATCATGACTCAGTGGCAAATAATAGCCTCCATAAGCCAAGCTTCTTCCCTGTGTTTTATCTGAGCTTATTTGATGCCCTGTGGCTTGACACTGGCCTGCAGATCCCTCTGGAATTGCTAGGGAATAAAAGCAAGGCATCTTGATGCCTTTTAGAGAGAGGTGTACATTTAAGGGTCTTTATTCATTAAGAAATTTCTAAATTTTAAAAATTATGTGCAGGGCACTGGCTCACGCCTGTAATCCTAGCACTTTGGGAGGCCAAGGCAGGAGGATCGCTTGAGTTCGGGAGTTCGAAACCAGCCTGGGCAACATAGCAAGACCCTGTGTCTTCAAAAAATAAAAAAATTAGCTGGGCGTGGTGACGCATGCCTGTATTTGCAGCTACTTGAGAAGCTGAGGTGGGAGGATCGCTTGAGCCTGGGAGGTCAAAGCTACAGTGAGCTGTGATTGCATGACTGTGCTCCAGCCTGAGTGACAGAGCAATACTCAATCTCTTAAAAAAAATTATAATCAGTTCTTTGGAAAGTTTGAAATTATGCACAACTTTAAACTGATTTTAGAAATAGATCTGAGTTGTTTTCCTGGACATTTTGACTGTTAGAAATAAAGGAATCTGCCCAGGTGTTCATGACCAGCCTGAGCAACGTGACGAAACCTCGCCTCTACAAAAAATACAAAAGTAGTTAGCCAGGCGTGGTGGTGCACTCCTATAGTCCCAGCTACTCTGGAGGCTGAGGTGGGAGGATGCCTGAGTTCAAGAGGTGGAGGTTGCAGTGAGCTGAGATTGTGCCACTGCCACTCCAGCCTGGGTGACAGAGCGACACTCTGTCTCAAAAAAAAAAAAAAAAAAGAGAGAGAGGGAGGGAGGACTCTAATAGCAAGGAAGGAGGAATTGTATTGTGAGAGAAAGTGCAAAAATAAAACGAAGGAAAGAGTATTAGAAGAGACTCAGCAAAGTGCAGTTGATAAAAGGGAATTAGAAGATTCCAACTTTATAAGATCTTTTGAGAAAGCAACCACATGGTTTTAATGCAACCTAAATCATGTAGCCAAAGTAATTTGTATATGGGTTGCTTTAGAAAGTTCAGCCTTCCTAGCTAGCTTGCCAGCAAGTTTTGCAAGAACATTCAAGTCGATGGTTCTTGCAATGACTTGCAATGCATTCAAGTCGATGGGCTCTAGGTAAAAGAGGGGCTGGTAGAGGAACTAGGCTGAATTCTTCGTATTGGAAGATTATAAGACCCCATATTTATGGAATAAAAATTTCTATTTTCCCCAATATATAGCTTTTCACCTGCTCTGGTCAGTTGTTAAGATATAATCTACACCACCTTCTGAAATGGGCATATTTTCCCAGAAGTGCTTGCTGAGTATAACCTCATTGTTGGCTGAGAAACTTGCCCTGAGGAGCCTGGGCTACAGGAAAGTTGCGAATAATGTGCATCACTCCACGAGTCACAGTGCTCCGTGCCCAAGCACTTCCTCTCACCGAAGAGGGTGCTGGCATCATGCAGTTCTTGCAAAAGCTCCGTTGCGCTGGGTGTGGTGGCATGTGCCTGTAATCCCAGCTACTCAAGAGGCTGAGTCAGGAGGATCACTTGAGCCCAGGAATTTGAATTGAGCCCAGGAGTTTGAACCTGCAGTGAGCTATGATTGTGCCACTGCACTCCAGCCTGGGCACAAAGTGAGACCTCATCCCTTTAAAAACAAAACAAAATGAAACAAACAAACAAACAAAAAAACAACGCTTTGTTGGTTGTTTGGGTGCAGTGAACATTTAGCACTTATAATTTGCTCTGTTCTTCGTATTCAGGTTAAAACAGGACAAGCCTTATCATAGCGATTAATTTCTTCAATTTGTGGTTTCTAGTTAATGAGGATGCCACTAGTTAATGATGAATTGTTGCCACTCTTCAATTCCTGGAAAAGTATTAGAGAGAAGTTTTAAGATGTCATAGAGAATACACGAACCTTTAGATAGAAACAGCAATCCTAACAGACCCCTATTCATTTATATCCTCTCTTTCCCAAGTAGCTGCTAGAGACATCTGCTTTATTCAACTTATTTTCATATCAACGAAGAAATGTAATGTGGGCTTAGATAGCTGTGATGTTGGACATAGCCTTCCCCTGGTATTTAGAACTATTTTTTCCTAAGAGATATAATGATATATGGAGGAATTTAATCTTCAGGGTGGTTTTTGCATTTTTAAAAAATTGCTGCAGATTCTTGGCCAACTCCTGGGACACCCACCTTTATGCATCTTTTTGGCTCAATTTGGTCACATTCCTCTAGCTCTCTCCTCCCCATTCTCAGCAATTAAACATTGAAGTGCCTTGATATGATATCGGGGTTGCAAGTTCAACTGGTTGATGTATGACTCACTTCTAGTGCCCTTTAAAATTTTTTTTGGCACAAAAGAGAGCCATTTGTTATATATCCAGAGTCCAAAAGTCCTTAACTCCTTAACTCTTCCAGGAGGGATTTTCCCTCCTCTGTAGTGGGAGAACATCAAATCAAATGAGGATTTGACCTAAGAAAGCACATAAGATACTAAAATAATTGCTGGGAGGTCAAGGTCACTATGTGTGTTAGAACGAAAGGAAGCGAAAATATTTTATTTTTGATATGTTAGTCCAATTGTATTCTCAAATCTACCAGACTGTCTCTTACAGCTAACAAATGGATTGCATTCATGTATTGTGCATGAGATTTTTTCAGTAATTTGTTTTTTATGTTTTGTTTTCCCTCATTCATATTACTTCTCAAAAACCATTTATTAGGTGCTTCCTATGTGTCAGACACTATTGGGCATCAACAAATTCATGACCAAATAGATAATTTCTTAATTTAATTTTTTCAGAGACAAGGTCTTACTATATTGCCCTGGCTAGAGTGCAGTGGCACAATCATAGCTCCCTGCAGCCTCCAACACCTGGGCTGAAGCGATTCTCCTCCTCAGGCTCCCAAGTACCTGGGACTACAGGTGCATTCCACCATGCCTGGCTATCAAATAGATATTGAATGCCTTGTTAATACAAGGTATTAGCATTGTGAAGGGTAGAGAGAAGTGTCAGATGTAGAGCTTAAAACCTTTTTGGGACGGTGGGCTGGGCACAGTGGCTCACACCTGTAATCCCAGCACTTTGGGAGGCCAAGGTGGGCTGATAACTTGAGGTCAAAAGTTCGAGACCAGCCTAGCCAACATAGTGAAACGCTGTCTCTACTAAAAATACAAAAATTAGCCAGGCGTGATGGCGTGCACCTGTAATATCAGCTACTCGGGAGGCTGAGGCACGAGAATCGCTTGAACCCAGGAGGCAGAGGTTGTGGTGAGCTGAGATCACACCGCTGCACTCCAGCCTGGGCAACAGAGTGAGACTCTGTCTCAAAAAAAAAAACCACCTTTTTGGGGAGGTGAGACACACACTAAAAATAATTGTTTAAAGATGGATGGTACAGTGACCAAGTGCTACATGAATCTAGATCATTGTGGCCTGGGGTCAGAGAAGGCTTCTTGAAGAAGGCAGGGCCCTGAAGGAAGTGAATCAGAAAGGAGAAAGTGAATGTGCCAGGCAATATGTATAAGGCAGAATGGTTAGGTGAAGCTGAGTAGTCATGGGAGATGAAGTTGGTTTGGTCCTTTGGTATCACCTTGTGCCTCCATTTCTCTTCTGTAATATGGAGGGCATAACAGTAATGACCACACAAATTGTTACTTAGGATTCAATGAAATAATGCAAGGAAAGCACTTAACCAGAGACTGTAATGCACAAAGCACCCCACAGATGTTAGCAATTGTTGTTATTTTATATTATTAGGGTTGTGGGAGGGCCTTGAATGCCAGTATCTGGCATGTGTGCCTTATTATGTGAGTAATTGAGAGCCACTGATTATTTGAGCAGTGTTATGCCGTGCTGAAATACATCTGATAAAATAATTTGTGTTTAATGAGAAAGGTGGATTGTAGACCCCTCCTACTAGACTTTGCTTTAAATCAAATAGTTGAAGAACTCTTCAGTGCCCAGATTTGGTAGCATTATTTAAGAAAAGCTATTTGATTTTTACTCAGTTTCTCAGTGGGTAGGACAGTGTCATATATTAAAACTTGGGGCCGGGTGTGGTGGCTCATGCCTGTAATGCCAGCACTTTGGGAAGCCAAGCCAGAAGGATCACTTGAGGTCAGGAGTTCGAGACCAGCCTGGGCAACATGGTGAAACCCTGTCTCCACTAAAAATACAAAAAGCTTAGCCAGGTATGGTGACACACACCTGTAGTCCCACCCACTTGAGAGACTGAGGTGGGAGGATCACTTGAACCCAGGAGGCTGAGGTTGCAGTGAGCTGAGATTGTGCTACTGCACTCCAGCCTGGGCGACAGAGTGAGACTTCATCTCGAAAAGAAAAAAACAAAACAAACAAACTTGATAGGACTGTAAATGACATGATGGAGAGAGGTGAGTGATGTATCAGGTTACCAGCGTAGTGGTAGGGATTCTTCAGCAGGACGAAGTTCCTGGCATTCTGGTATTATTACTGCAACTCACTTTTCTAAGTCCTGTGGTTCTTTTTCCCCATAGTTTCTTTCATTTTTGTGCAGAACAGTTCTAAGACCCAGTGTGTCTCTGTCTCTCCTGCTTTCTCCTTTTCCTTGCTGGCTCTTCCATTGTGTTCTGTCTGAGACATTAGGCAAGTTCCCCCACATCATTTCTACATTGCTCCTGGCCTGCCTACTCCACCTCTAAACCTTTGAAGCATCCTTTCTAAGGGTTTCTAGTTCATGCAACTTAGCAGTAAATAATTACCCCTCTAGGTAACACACAATAGGTAAACACTCTTGGGATTTGTTGTATAGAATGATAAAAGATTTTCCTACTTTCTTTTCTTTTCTTTTTTCTTTTTTTGGACACAGGATCTCGCTCTGTCACCCAGGCTGGAGTGCAGTAGCACAATCTCTGCTCACTGCAACCTCTGCCTCCTGAGTTCAAGCACTTCTCCAGCCTCAGCCTCTCAAGTAGCTGGGATTACAGGTGCACACCACCACGCCCGACTAATTTTTGTACTTTTAGTAGAGACGGGGTTTCACCATGTTGGCCATGCTGGTCTTGAACCCCTGACCTCAGGTGATCCACCCGCATGGGCCTCCCAAAGTGCTGGGATTACAGACGTGAGCCGCCACCCTCAGCCATTTTCCTACTTTGAGGATACTAAGTGCTCCAACTTTCCTTCCTTTGTTTAATCTTTGATGCAGCCGAATGACAAAAGGCCTTTGTTCCTGCTCCAGAAGGAGTTCAAAAGGTTGTC
>NW_016830404.1:79153-82734 GCF_001698545.2 Rhinopithecus bieti
AAAAAAAAAATTAGCTAGGTGTGGTGGCATGCGCCTATAATCCCAGCTACTTGGGAGGCCGAGGCAGGAGAATTGCTTGAATCCAGGAGGCGGAGGTTACAGTAAGCCGAGATCATACCACTGCACTACAGCCTGGGCAACAGAGTATGGCTCTGTCTCCAGAAAAAAACAAAAAACAAAAAACAGTTTGTCATTCCAACAGCTTGGGACCTTCAGCAGACTTGGCAGGACCTGATCCTATAGAATCAAATCCTTTGGCTTGTTCTCTGTTTTATTCTTGTGGGTGGTCTGAATGGGCCACTCTTCAGGATCCATGTTCCTCACTGAGTAAGGTGGGGAATTTTCGGCTGTGTTCACCATCTAACAAAAATAATAAAGACAAGGAGGAGAAAGAAGAGTACGGGCATTACAGAGAAACGCAATTCTGTTGGATGAAACCGCTGGGGAATCTGTGCTGGAAATGGGATTATTCATTCATTGTTTATTCATTTTGAAACATTTTACTGAGTCCAGGCATTGTTATAGGTACTGGGGGGATAACAGCAGTAGATGAAACATGAAACTTCATGGGCTAGAAAGAGATGGCAAATAAAACAGATAGATGAATAACATATTTGTATAGGGGTCACTCCATGAAAAAGATATAACTGGGTGCTATGATGAGGGCAGGTGGTACAGAAGGCCTCCCAGAGGAGAGGAGATTGAAGCAAAGACCTGAAAGGAGTAAGAAAGTAAACTGTGTGGATAGTGAGGACAGCAGATTCTAGGCTGAGGAAACAGGAAGTACAGAGACCCAAAGGAGCTTACTTGAGATATTTGAGTAACAGCAGATAAGCCAGTATAGCTGGAGCAAAAAGATTAGAAATAGAGTCCAAGGAAGGCTGGGCGCAGTGGTTCATGCCTGTAATCCCAACACTTTGGGAGGCCAAGGCAGGTGGATCATGAGGTCAGGAGATCGAGACCATCCTGGCTAACATGGTGAAACCCCATCTCTACTAAAAATACAAAAAAATTAGCTGGGCGTGGTGGCACACGCCTGTAGTCCCAGCTACTCGGGAGGCTGAGGCAGGAGAATGGCGTGAACCTGGGAGGTGGAGCTTGCAGTGAGCCAAGATCGCACCACTGCACACCAACCTGGGTGACAGAGTGAGACTCTGTCTCAGGGGAAAAAAAAAAAAAAAAAAAAGAAAGAAAGAAAGAAAGAAAGAAAAAGAAAAGAAATAAAATCCAACAAGTAATCTGAGGCCAGATCCTGTACAGTGTTCTGGGCTATGGTGAGGATTTTAGATCTTACTGTAAAGTAAGATGGGAAGCTATTGGAGGATTTGGGCAAGATTCTCTTTGTAGCCATTATCCTATTCTGATTCCAGTTCTATCAGTGACTTGCCTGTGTGAACTTTTTTTTTTTGCCATTTTCCTATTTTATTCCAGTTTTTTTAGTGGCTTGCCCGTGTGAATTTTTTTTTTTTTTTTTTTTTTTTTTGAGACAGGGCCTTGCTCTCCCGCCCAGGCTGGAGTACAGTGGTGTGATCTCAGCTCACTGCAGCCTCCACCTCCCGGGTTCAAGTAATTCTCTCACCTCAGCCTCCCAAGTAGCTGGGATTACAGGGGTGTGCCACCATGCCTGGCTAATTTTTTGCTTTTTTAATAGAGACACGGTTTCACCATGTTGGCCAGGCTGGTCTCGAACTTCTGACCTCAGATGTTCCACCCGCCTCGGCTTCCCAAAGAGTTGGGATTACAGGCATGAACCACCACTCCTGGCTGCCTGTGTGAACTTGAACGAGCTCTTGGTCCCTCAGTTTGCTGTTAGGTAAAATGTGGGTAATGATACTTATCCCCAAGAGGTATTAAAACAATTAGCTATTAGTTACAAAAGACTTGCAGCCTTCGAATGACAGGTATGATATAGAATAATTACCATTATTCTGTATAGTCGTTATTTTAACACCTGTCTTCTTTTAGAAATGTAAAAAATTATCTAAACTTATACCCTAAATAGCTGCATTGTAGAAATTTTTTAAATGTCCAGGAAGTTATGTTTCTGATTTCCCTTTGATTTCCATGTGAGAGATTTAGGATATTCCTTTCTTCTTTGCAAAAGAGATCTTAAAAGCTTCTCAGAAGTTGAAACCCAACATATATCATAAAATATTAGAATGAGAAGAGATCTTAGAATGTGTTGGGCAGAGTCTGATTTCTACATAGAGATGACTTTTAAAAATATTCCTTACTGTCCAAACTCTGTGTTTCCAGTGTATGAGAAATCACGTAGGGAGAGTAGCTTCCAGGCTAGGAAGGCTGCTGTGTTATTTGTTCAAGTTGAATGAAATTATTTGTAGATTGTGGAAAAGTATGATCTTACAGATCATCTGGTCTGATCTCATCATTTTACAAGCGAGTAAACTGACAGAAGCAGAGTCTTGAGGACAATTTCACTGCTGGTTAGCAGGAGATACCGGCTGAGAATCAGTATCATAAGACTTTCAGGCATCTGCTCTTTCTGAGTGCTCTTTCAGGCATCATGTTCTGTCCCCAGATTCATAAGCTACCTACCCTCGTGTCACATTTAGATATAATTGCAATGTTACAGGAAGTGATTTGCTGTAATTTCATATCCCTTTCTATCTCCATTGTAATGATGTGCTTTGCTAATATTGGAAGTGGTGGCTGCCACAGAATTTCTGTGCTTGGTGAGGCAGCTGTACGTGGAAAAAAAATTGCCCAGACTATAATTTGACTGTATGCCACAAATGTTTTGCTCTGTATTTTCTCTTCTGCCTCTCTCTTTGTTGCTGGCTGTTGACTCTGCAAGTGGATTCTATAGGCTGTCCCACTGAAGCAGCAGAATTTCGGTTTTAGATTTGAACAATTCAAATCTAAATTTTTTCATATTTTTCTCATGTTACTTTTGGCCTGAAAGATGTATTCTAATTTTGTTATAGATAATTATTGTGATAACTTTAAAAGCAATGTGTTACACAAAGTTAGTGCTCATTACATGTTTATTCATTTGAAATGACCTCAGCATGTAATTTTAAGCCTTGTATTCCCATGATTTTAATGATAGATGTGAACCATTGTCATGAAAATGAGCAAATAGGCCGGGCAGTGTGGCTCACGCCTGTAATCCTAGCACTTTGGGGAGCTGAGGCAGAAGGATCCTCTGAGTTCAGGAGTTTGAGACCAGTGTGGGCAACATAGGGAGACCCTGTCTCTAATAAAAATAAAAATAAAATAAGCAA
Organism: Rhinopithecus bieti; assembly: GCF_001698545.2. Taxonomy (NCBI): domain Eukaryota; kingdom Metazoa; phylum Chordata; class Mammalia; order Primates; family Cercopithecidae; genus Rhinopithecus; species Rhinopithecus bieti. Next base: position 82,399 of record NW_016830404.1, read on the forward strand.
ATATACATATCTCATCACCATTATGATTAACATTTTCCTTTAATATTAATCTAGATTTCTTCCAGCAAACTTAAATGTGGATTAATTGAATATGAGAATATATGTATATATTCTCACATATATGAGATATGTAAATATGTGAAAGATATAAATATGCCCACACATTCTCTTTCTGTTCCTTTGCATACTAATACAATAACATTTAATTGACTGGAATTGTAAAACAAGGTGATGTTTTCTGCTTGGACTCTTTTTTTTTTTTTTTTTTTTGATTTTTTTCTTTCTTTAAAACAGGTGGAAAAAAGGTCTATAATAAAAATTTCTTTTTTTTTTTTT
>NW_016830404.1:86303-89507 GCF_001698545.2 Rhinopithecus bieti
TTTTTTTTTCTTTTTTCGAGACAGAGTATCACTATGTTGCCTAGGCTGGAGTGCAGTGGCGCAATCTCAGCTTGCTGTAACCTCCACCTCCTGGGTTCAGGCGATTCTCCTGCCTAGAGTAGGTGGGATTAGATGCACTCGCCGCCATGCCTGGCTAAGTTTTGTATTTTTGGTAGAGATGTTGTATAACTTTCTCCTTAATTCAGTTAAAACCGGTTCTTGTCACATAACCAGGAAAGATTAGGCTTATGGACACATAGAAGGGTGAGAAGTGGAATTTACTGGGTGAAAAGGAAAAATAACTCTCACCAAAGTGAGAGAGTCCTGCTAGCAGGTTTCCCACCTCACAGATTGAAGGTTTCATCGGGGACCCTTGGCTGTCTCCTGTCTCTATCAGAGATGGGCTTTCTCCATGTTGGCCAGCCTGGTCTCGAACTCCTGACTTCAAGTGATCCGCTCACCTCAGCCACCCAAAGTGCTGGGATTACAGGTGTGAGCCACCATGCTCAGCCCCCCTCATCTATTTATGATACCGCCTCCCAAATATTTTCAAATGTATAAATCTTTATGACTTGAAACAGCAGTTTAATTTCATCCTTTCCTAGACTCCGAAGATTAGGAGGAGGAACTTTCTTGGTTCCTTCTTGAATAATGCCCATGCAGTGGAAAATTATTGATTCATGAGCATTTCTTGAAATTAATGCTGAGGGATTTGAAAAGGGTAGTATGTCATTTCTTTTGTCATGACAGAGAAGGTGGTAAAGTAAAAGAATGTATCAGCATGTTTGAGAAAAGGAAGAGACTTATTTTCCTTGTGTGGTGGTATTCAGCACAGGTTACTTCCATGTATTTTACGGAGAGTCACAATTTAATGTGAACCAACTATGGTTGTATGGTCTTACTTTTTCTTTCTTTTTTTTACCAAGCCCTTCCTCTTCCTCCTCCTCCTCCTCCTCCTCCTCCTCCTCTTCCTCGTCTTCTTCTTCTTCTTCCCCTTTCACTTCCCCTTTCACTTCCCCTTCCCCTTCTTCTTCTTTCTCTCTGTCTCTCTCTCTCTCTTTCTTTCTTTTTTTGAAACAGAGTCTTGCCTTGTCTGGAGTGCAGTGGCATGATCATATCTCACTGCAGCCTTGCAGCCTTGAACTCCTTGCTGCAGGGAATCCACCTTAGCCTCCAAAGTGCTGAGATTACGTGCATAAACCACCATGCTTAGCCTTCTCTTTTTAATTTTTAATTATTTTTTTGAGGTAGGATCTCACTGTATTGCCCCGGCTGGAGTGTAGTAGTGTCATCTTGGCTCACTGCACCCTTGAACTCCTAGGCTTAGATGATTCTCCCACCTCAGCCTCCCGAGTAGCTGGGACTACAGCCACGTGCCATCACGCCTGGCTAATTTTTCTTTTTTGTAGAGATGAGGTTTCACCACTTTGCTCAGGCTAGTCTCAAACTCCTGGGCTCAAGCAATCCTCCCTCAGTCTCCCAAAGTGCTAGGACTACAGGTGTGAGCCACTGCCCCCGTCTTTACTTTTTCATTGTTGTGGATATGGAATATTTCTACATATTTTGGGGGTACATGTGATAGTTCAGTACAAGTATACAATATGCAAATGATCAAATCAGAGTAATTGGCTTATCCATCACCTCAAGTGTGTATCATTTCATTGTGTTAGGAACATTCCAAGTCTACTCTTCTAGTTATTTTGAAATATACAATAAATTATTGTTAACTATGGTCGCCCTATTGTGCTGCCAAACTCTGTAGTCTTCTTTTATACTACTGTGATACAGTTGATACTGTGTGTGGTAAAATGAGTTAGGATCTGTAGTACCTTTTATGGTGAGATATAAATTAAGTATCAGATTTGTTTCAGGTCATATTTAAATTTTTTGAAGTGCTGACTTTGAAAATCCTTAAGTATTCAAGGAAAAGTTTGAACAGGCTGGAAATTGTAAAATGTTTGCTTACTTTTTTGGTGGTACTTTGATTTTCTAAATGTGAAGGATGCCAAAAGGCCTTAAATGATAATACTTAACAAGTATTGTTTTCTGCCAACTTTATGCATATTCATACTACTGTGCTCAGTCCTGAGGGGAACAAAAAATATATTTAACATAGTCATTTGCTGTCGTAGAGTGTCTGTTTCTTACTGAACGAAACAGTTATTTCATGAAAGTCTTGACGCACATATATACTAAGCTGAGATAAAAATAAATACAAACTAATGAAATCTAATAGTAAAAGGACAACTAAACTAACTGAACACATGCTTGTTTTTTTCCCCCTTCCAGTGCCCCAAAATGCGCCGTCATGCTTTTGAACTCAAGATGTTAGATAAGTATAGCCATTATCTGGCTGCTGAAACTGAGCAGGAAATGGAGGAATGGTTGATAACTTTGAAAAAGATTATTCAGATCAATACCGACAGTTTAGTTCAAGAGAAAAAGGAGACGGTAGAAACAGCACAAGGTCAGAATTTTAAAGTGATTTGTTATTGAAGTAAAGCCCTTGTCTTTATTCCATGGAAATGTCCTCTGTGCAGGGTGAATAGAGAACTCTTAATCTTAAAAGTTGACCTGCTTCTTCATTAATAAGTGACTGTGCAGGTTGATAGACTTTTTAAAAATAGTTGATGCTGTATGGGCTCTGACACATGAAATATAACCAGACTAAAACAGATAGAAAATTCATGGCAGGTTTTCAAAAGTCCATTAAAGTTTTCCCTATGCTTTCATAATAGAAATTCTTTGCAATAAATCTAGTAGGAGAGGATGGGTGGGAGAGATAGTTAGGATACTCCTCTTAGGTTATTAGTAATGGTCTGTATGGTTTAGAACATCTGCTTTTAATGAATTTGCAGATGATGAAACTAGCAGCCAAGGAAAAGCCGAGAACATCATGGCAAGTTTGGAAAGGAGCATGCATCCGGAACTGATGAAGGTACATCTTTCATATGGCAACTTGCCTTCAACTGAGATAATGCAGGATTAGCTATTAAAGTTTTAATGCTGGATTCCATTTGGCAATGTCATTTCCACGTTAAAAACCACAGCAAATTGGTGAAACAGGTAGAGATTGTAAAAGAAAAGTTGCACTCCTGAAGACTTACTTGTAAGTACCAACTGACAGTTTGGAAAAATCTTATTTTTTTTCCAGACACCAAGAAATACTTCCAGGCTTTTGTGACTTCATTAATTTTATCTGCT
>NW_016830404.1:91887-106095 GCF_001698545.2 Rhinopithecus bieti
TATAAAAAAGTAATAGTATAATGGGCCTCAGGGATGTTTGTTCTAAGATATTCATTCAGAAATTTACTTGTTCCAAGCATGTCTGAGTCTTTGATCCTCCCACCCATGATTGGGCTCTAGTTGGACATGTCAGGCTGTTTCATTGTATACAAAGGAGCCAATTGACTGTGGTTGAAACTAAGTCCAGTATCTTTACAAATTTGTGGTGTAGCGTTTTTGTGGTAATAAAACTGAACTGGTTTTATGTCTGAGTTGTTTATCAGTGAGCTATGGTAGGAGAGAAATTCACAGTTGTGATGAAGCTTTAAGGAGAAGAAATTGAATGTAATGTTGGTTATGGAAGGCAGTCTCACCTCAGAGAAACCTATGTTGTTATCTGTCAAGTACCTTTTCTAGGTGAGGCACCATCCTGTAATTTCACCTTTTCTTTTGGCCATAGTTCATTGTTTAGAGACATGACCTTAGAGAATAAAGAAACACTGGCTGACTAAAGGGGATGGCTCCAACTTTGAGCTGAAGAGGCCATATGTCCCAACATTTGTACTCACAGGCCTTAGAATGGAAAGGATTTGAAGGCTGGAGTGGTTTGGTCCAGTTTCTCTTTCCATTCTACTGTCTGAGTAAGACAGAAAGGAGAGCAGATAAATGGGTGGAAATTAAACTTGATTTCCATGGCAATGACTTGCCTCCACAGATAGATATATGTTCAAGAGGGATCTGTCTAGTCCCACACATTCACATTCCTTTTGTAGATAAATAGATTCAAAGGGGAAGAAGTCATGCTTTCAGGCACAAATCTTACGCATTGGGTCCTTTTAAGGAGGTTTTAGTCATACTGGGTAGGTTAGAATAGCTATAATTATCCAGTATTCTTCAGACATAATACCTGTTTTGGCTTGATTTACTTAGGTAATTGAGAAAATTTTGTGTTTCTTGTCTTGAGTTTTCCATACTGACAGTGTCATTCTGCTCAGATCCGTCCAATCATTTTCTGCCTACAATGTCTATGGCCTTAATGGAAGTATAGTAAATTATCCCCACAATCCACACTTTTCTGCCCCTTTGTGAATAGAATAGAAGTCTGTTAAGACATTCAGCATGAACAGATGAACTTAGATTGCCTGAGCAATCTTTATCTTTGAGAGACAGATTACTCCCCTACTGAAAGGAATTCCTTTACAAACCCCATATCTTCTCCTTAAACTTGTTTTTATTTCAAAATACCAATAATTTTTAAAATTGATTGCTGTGGCAGCCCAGGTCCATTGCCCAGCTCTGTTAGCTGAGTTCAGTGTTGCTCAGTTTCCTAAGCAGATGCCTCTTACTCTGTTCATATTAAACACAGGTAGTCCATGGGGTTCCAGCCTTTTGTGCCTCTCAACCTAAATGCTGCTGACTCCCACATCCAGATCTCTAAGTCAGGCCTCTCCCATTTTTCCAACTACCTGCTACCATCACCTCGAACACAACACATTCCATACTGAACTCACCATTTCTACTCACTGTACCCCCAAATCTGCCATTCATTTGTATTTCACGACTAAGTTCATAACATCACTTTGTATTGAATCTCCCAAATTAGAGATCACTGTGTTAATCTTTCTTTTTTTTTTTTTTCTGAGACAAGGTCTGACTCTGTCACCCAGGTCGGAGTGCAGTGGCACCATCATAGCTCACTGTAGTCTTGAACTCCTGGGCTCAAGCCATCGTCCCACCTCAGCCTCCCGAATAACCGGGACTACAGACCTGCACCACCGTGCCTGGCTAGTTTTTATTTTTTTGTAGAGACAAGGGTCTCACTGTCTTGCCTAGGCTGGTCTCGAACTCCTGGGCTCAAGCGATCTTCCCTCCTTGGTCTACCATGTTAGTTTTGATGCTTCCTAGACCCATTCCTGTCAATTTTGCCTCCTGCACAGCTCATAAAAGAAACCAAATTTCGACTGTCCTGGAACATACATTGTGTGTGGAACACAAAGAAAAAACACATATGAAAAGTCATATTAGAAGGATAGAGAAAGGAAGTATAGACTGTCAGGGAGTGTGCAGTTTTCTATAGGGAGTTAGGAAAAGTCTCCCTGCAGAAGAGTCGATTGATCAGAGACTTGGAAATGAGGGAGCAAGCCATGTAGCTATCTGAGGGAAGAGGGTTCCTGACAGAGTAGCAAGTGCAAAAGCCCTGGCCTGGGAGTGTCCTTGGTGTGCTGGCAAAATAACCAAGGAGGCCAGTGTGGCTTGAAGAGGGAAGAGGGCAAGCGTGGTAGGAGATGAGGTCAGAGCGGTGCGAAGAGACAGGGAATCATGCCATGTAGGACTTTGTAGGCCATAGTACAGACATGTGACTTTTCCATTGCCTTTAGATCCGAGTTTCATCATCTCCCTCTAGGATTTCTCCATCACTGTTTAACCTTAGTGTAAAAAGTCTGCAAAGGCTTGTTAAATGAAAACATAAAAGGGTTCAAATGAAAATGGACAGAGAACTGTTGGATTTTGCCATTTTGGTATATTGATGTAAATCTATGTTAATATGAATCCTATCTTTTTTTGAAAATGATTCATACTATCTCTTTTATAGAGGTTGGACTTTTCAGGAATTGAACCTGATATAAAGCCATTTGAAGAAAAGTGCAACAAACGTTTCCTGGTAAATTGCCATGATTTAACTTTCAATATCTTGGGCCAAATTGGAGACAATGCAAAAGGACCACCCACAAATGTATGTATGACTTTGCCTTCTACCCCCCTTGCATCAGTGCATTAAAGAAACGTCTTTCTCAAAATAATTTGTAAACCAAACCTCTGTGACATGCAATTTACCTATATAACAAACCTGCACATATACCCCTGAACCTAAAATGAAAGTTTTATATATATAAAAAAGAAATCTTATTACAATAAAAAAAATGAAGAAACATCTTTGTATGACTGAGAACTATTAATAATTGACTACGTGTAAATTCCAGTGCCACATATTATGATAAATTTGACATGCAAGAATTTTATACATCTCTTTCTTTTGCCAAAATATGACTATGTTCTCATTTTGAGGATTCGTGAAAATCTTACCTACTCAGAAGAGCAGATAGAGTAGGCTCTTGATGTTCAAGAGGAGCATGTCTCCCAAACTTGCAAAATCCTCAAATGCGTAAATTCTACTAGATAATATGTTTTCTTCTATGAAATTGGCTCGTAGCAATAAGTAAGGATCACCATAACCATGTTGGGATACAGATGCTATGCAGTCTGCTAGGCTCGGTCACTATTCTATAGCATTAGATTCATTTTGGTCTACAGAGAAAATTCTAAGTGATGGCTGTCATGGATCATTTGAGTTGCTTAGAAATCCTTGAAACTGTAAATGTAAAACCTTCAAAGAGACTGTTTTTTATGTTCATCTTTATTTTTTGGTTCTAGTTTTGTCTATTAAAAATAAAACAGTGATGATAGATTCTCTTACAAAATAGCTTAAAAGTACAGCAGACTTTTCTGTGTGTAAAGGGTTAATCTTTATGCCATCTGGCATGAAATTTCTCTTTGTGACCATCTTTCAAATGCCATCTGTAGAGAGGAATCATGTCTTCCAAAATTGCTGATAGGGCAAAGCTTTTGTCAAGTAATTTGATGTTGATTGTTATTAGCTCTTATGAAATGTATAGTCAAGTAAGTTGGAACATAACAGAAGAGAATATTTATTTCTATACTGTAATATTGGCATTATTTTTTAGGTAGTTTCAGTAAACATGTAGAGAATTAAATTTTATTCATAGAACATTTTGTGTTATTTAAATGTAGCTTTTGATTTCTGTTTTTTTTTTGTAAACTTTATAACTTGTGAAATTATCTACACCTGACAGAAGTTAAAATTTGATGAAGTCTGTTGTTTTGGAATAGCCTTTGTTCTGTGCAGATAAGCCATAATATAATTTTAGCTAAGTGTTGAACTCAGAAAGGAATTGTAATCACAGAAACTGGAGGAAAAAAAAACGTATTTTGCACTTGTGCGCCTCCCCACCATGCCCCTACTAAAGTCTCAGTTTTAAAATATAACTGTTTTTATTCCCAGGTTGAGCCCTTTTTTATCAATCTTGCCTTATTTGATGTAAAGAACAATTGTAAGATTTCAGCAGACTTTCATATAGACCTGAATCCCCCATCTGTCCGCGAAATGCTGTGGGGCTCTTCAACCCAACTGGCCAGTGACGGTAGCCCAAAGGGCTCTTCACCTGAATCTTACATTCACGGAATTGCCGAATCTCAGTTACGCTACATACAGCAGGTAATGAATGACCTTTAGTCTTAGCAGTACGTTCAGAATAAGAAACAGAAATATTATTGCATTATTTCGTGGTTTCAGACCAATGTTTTCATGACATTCTCTCTCATAAGGTCTTTCGATAGATATTTTTCTGGTGACTGAAGTTTGAGGGCAAAAATGGAAACCAGTGAACATGCTAGTAACATGTTATCAAAGGAACTTTTTTTTTTTTTTTTTTTGAGACGGAGTCTTGCTCTGTCACCCGGGCTGGAGTGCAGTGGCCGGATCTCAGCTCACTGCCAGCTCCGCCTCCCAGGTTTATGCCATTCTCCTGCCTCAGCCTCCCGTGTAGCTGGGACTACAGGCGCCCGCCACCTTGTCCAGCTAGTTTTTTGTATTTTTTAGTAGAGACGAGGTTTCACCGTGTTAGCCAGGATGGTCTCGATCTCCTGACCTCGTGATCCACCCGTCTCGGCCTCCCAAAGTGCTGGGATTACAGGCTTGAGCCACCGCGCCCGGCCCAAAGGAACATTTTTAATGGGACCATGATGTGAGATACAAGGGAATTATTTTGCGAGATAGAAAGCTGATACAGGCCAGGCGCAGTGGCTCACACTTGTAATCCCAGCACTATGGGAGGCTGAGGTGGGCGGATCACTTGAGGTCAAGAGTTCGAGACCAGCCTGGCCAACATGGTGAAACCCAATCTCTACTAAAGGTACAAAAAAAATTAGCCGGGCGTGGTGGTGTGCGCCTGTAATAACAGCTACTCTTGAGGCTGAGGCAGGAGAATCGCTTGAACCCAGGAGGTGGAGGTTGCAGTGAGCCGAGATCACGCCACACTGCACTCCAGCCTGGGTGACAGAGCAAGACTCCGTCTCAAAAAGAAAGCTGATACAAACACACATAAACATACCTGCACCCACACTCATGTGTATACTTCTGAGCAAGGCAATAAGTGCTTGAAAGTTTTGGTTTTTAAGAAAAATTGACCCTAAATTAACTCTCCCACCCCTAACTTTCATGTCCATTCTGAATATGAGTAGGTCATTTGAATGGGGCATGTGGTCTCTTTATACAAGGAGTTTTACTTGAAAAGCAATGGGTGGGAACTGCTTGTGTCATAGCTATAATGCTATACTCTTCTGTTTATCTGGAGCAAAGATTCCCTTTCAGAAAGAGCTTAACTGTTCTTGGAATTCTGACCTCTGACCAGACGGGAGGCCATAAGAAGTTAGCGGAGTGGATTGATCATCTGCTCGCTAGACTTTTGCAGCTAAAAGGAAATGAGAGCATGGCATAGAATTAAAAGTAGAAAGAGGCATATGAACAAAACTGTTCATGTTGTAAGGAGATTGATTTTTTTCTAAATAAAAATACCATTCTTTTTTTTTCCTGATTATAATAAGTACATTCTTATGTAGAAAATTCAAATAATGTAAGAAGTATAAAAAAGAAAGTAAAATTTGCCACCAAAAGACAATGCCTATTAACATTTTGGTAAACATCTTTTCAGACATCTCTGTTGTGTATATAGAAATATATACACATTATGTATATGCTTATAAAATTATATTCATGTTGTTTTATACCTACTGTATTCTTTTAATATATTTATCATCCTACATCAATATCTATAGATCAGTCACATTTATATTAAAGGCTAACATGACATTTCATTGATTTAGCTACTTAAGACATTTCTAATTATTTGCTGTCAGAAGTAATGCTGCATTGAATCTCTTNATGCTTGCTGCTTGGGAATTCAAAGCTGAGTCAGCCATTACTTGGGACCCTTCTAAGCTGTTTGACTTGGGGGGAATTATTAGCCTTTTACACTCAATTTTCTATTCTGCCCTGTCTCCTCCAAGGGTTCTATCTGGTACAAATGAGATAATGTGTCTGAAATGCATTGGAAACTGGAAATCACTATATTAACAAAGTTGGTAATATACCAAGGAAAAAACGAAATTTTAGTAGAGACTCAGTGATAGATTTTCCGTTTGAATTCATTAGTGATGCCCCTTTAAACAACAGGCATAACCAACTAACATGCTATGTAGAGGATATTATGTTTGGAAGGAGTCAAACTGGACAGGAGGTGTTCCTGTTCCACATGCATTCAAAGAAAATGTAACTTTGGTTGCATCTGCATTAGTACGTTTAAATAAAGTGTATGGGGACAAAATGAGTTTTGGATTCTCTGTCTCCTACCTTTGCATTGGAAGCACAAGAGCTCTTGAACTGCAACAAAGGAATATCTTCTAGAGGATGATTTAGCTTTTCCATATTAGAGCAGTAAAGTTTCTTTTCCTTCTTGGTGGAAATAAATATTAGTTAAATATTAATTGCTCTTGAGTTATATGCAGCTGCATTTAAAACGTATATCTAGTTCCACTTGAGAAATGTACACTATTTTAACACACATCAATTAAGCCAAACAATGTACATTGTATTAAATTAGGTCGAAGAACTCACTTTGCATACACAACCAAACCAAAGAGGCAAAGCAGCAATGGTGAGACCTGCACTACGGAGGCTAACAGATGTGAGGTTGGTGACAAAATATAAAATCCATTTTGAAAAGAACGTTGGAAGCTTTGAAAACTGTATCTATTTCTAGGGTCCTGAACACGATCCTTTGTTGAATATGAACATTCTTTACTAAAATCATTAACCATAAACAACCATATGTACAAGGTTACATAAGAAAGTCTAACAGAAGTACTTTTTTCCCAGGGAATTTTCTCAGTGACGAATCCACATCCTGAAATTTTCTAGTTGCAAGAATTGAAAAGGTGCTGCAGGGAAACATTACACACTGTGCAGAACCCTACATCAAAATTCTGATCCAGTAAAGGTAATTTATAAAGATTGTTGATCGACATTTCACCTTAACGTAAAATTTGCCTTTTACTGATATTTTAAATGCCATTGCTTTGAGCATGCTATACATTCTGAAAACATTGTGTACTGTGTATGTGTGCTAAAACATGGAACATGGCATATTTTCCTATTGTCGTTGGTGTTCTTTTAATGTGATAATCTGATTTCTGCTTGATTATCAAAATAAGAGCCAAAAGCTTTTAGGCAGCATCTGCTAATTGACACCATATCCTTGACAGTAGCCGTTCTTTTCCTTACAGCCCTATATAAAGCCCTAGAATGAATGTCAGAGCTGGGAGATTAGAGATGATCCAGTCCTATAGTTCCCAAATGTCAGTTCATACCCAGATTTACTCCTGTCTGTGATGAAACGGGAAAAGAAAGACAGTGAACATTTCATGAAGCTAAATGTGTTTAATTCGGAGGGCTGCCCTTTATTCTGAGATCTTTGCCCTTCCTGCGTTTTAAAGGTTATGCGTATCTTCCTTTCATGAAATGTTGGCATATTAAATGGCAGGGATTTAAAAAATTGTTTTGTTGAATGTGGCAATATTAAAAGTTGGCAACCCTATATTGTCATCCACATTTCTAGAAAATTGTGAAATTCAAATGTTTGGAAATCACTGCTCTAATCTCATCCTCTCCTTTTATAAATGGGAAAACTGAGACCCCAGGAGGGGAAGGTTCATGGTTGAGTTCATTAGTAGCACTCCAGCTACTGTGTATTTATGAAACATCACTCTGTTGTACATGGCATTTCGTTGTGTACCCAAATAGTGTTTATTAAGTGGAAGTTGCTGATGTGATGGGACTAATTTGTGGAGGAAAATGTCTCAACAATATAGATAAAAGCCTCCAGCACTCTGTATCCTAGGGATAAGCATCCAGCCAGCATTTCGAGGTCTGTTTAGACTCTATAGGCAGTTTATCTCCTTGTCATCTCTCCTTGCCTGTGCAAACAGCAGCTCCTACCCACACTTAGACTAATTGCATTGACTCCTGGTGACTTGCTCCTTATCTTGGGAGTAGAAAGGGCAGCTGTATCCAGAAGAAACTTCTCCCAAGAATGATGAGCATTTGCCTGCTACGTGAAATAAAGTACATGTTAAAGCCAGTGAACATTTTCCAGTAGAGGTCTTTGGTGCAAAGTGTGCCCTATATCTATTTTGTCTGTCTTCTGCTATAAATGACAGAAGCTCTGTTAATGAGAAAATCCAAAGCCTTTATGAAGTACTTCGGACTTGAAAAATGGCTGGCTGATGCATGTTGTTCTTNGAACATTTTAATGGGACCATGATGTGAGATACAAGGGAATTATTTTGCGAGATAGAAAGCTGATACAGGCCAGGCGCAGTGGCTCACACTTGTAATCCCAGCACTATGGGAGGCTGAGGTGGGCGGATCACTTGAGGTCAAGAGTTCGAGACCAGCCTGGCCAACATGGTGAAACCCAATCTCTACTAAAGGTACAAAAAAAATTAGCCGGGCGTGGTGGTGTGCGCCTGTAATAACAGCTACTCTTGAGGCTGAGGCAGGAGAATCGCTTGAACCCAGGAGGTGGAGGTTGCAGTGAGCCGAGATCACGCCACACTGCACTCCAGCCTGGGTGACAGAGCAAGACTCCGTCTCAAAAGAAAGCTGATACAAACACACATAAACATACCTGCACCCACACTCATGTGTATACTTCTGAGCAAGGCAATAAGTGCTTGAAAGTTTTGGTTTTAAGAAAATTGACCCTAAATTAACTCTCCCACCCCTAACTTTCATGTCCATTCTGAATATGAGTAGGTCATTTGAATGGGGCATGTGGTCTCTTTATACAAGGAGTTTTACTTGAAAAGCAATGGGTGGGAACTGCTTGTGTCATAGCTATAATGCTATACTCTTCTGTTTATCTGGAGCAAAGATTCCCTTTCAGAAAGAGCTTAACTGTTCTTGGAATTCTGACCTCTGACCAGACGGGAGGCCATAAGAAGTTAGCGGAGTGGATTGATCATCTGCTCGCTAGACTTTTGCAGCTAAAAGGAAATGAGAGCATGGCATAGAATTAAAAGTAGAAAGAGGCATATGAACAAAACTGTTCATGTTGTAAGGAGATTGATTTTTTTCTAAATAAAATACCATTCTTTTTTTTTCCTGATTATAATAAGTACATTCTTATGTAGAAAATTCAAATAATGTAAGAAGTATAAAAAAGAAAGTAAAATTTGCCACCAAAAGACAATGCCTATTAACATTTTGGTAAACATCTTTTCAGACATCTCTGTTGTGTATATAGAAATATATACACATTATGTATATGCTTATAAAATTATATTCATGTTGTTTTATACCTACTGTATTCTTTTAATATATTTATCATCCTACATCAATATCTATAGATCAGTCACATTTATATTAAAGGCTAACATGACATTTCATTGATTTAGCTACTTAAGACATTTCTAATTATTTGCTGTCAGAAGTAATGCTGCATTGAATCTCTTGTGCACACATCTTAGCTCATTTGTTGAATTATCTCCTTAGAATAAATTCCAAGCATTGGGATTTTTAGGGTCAAAGATTATGCTGATTTATATAGATGATCAAACATTGGGGAAGACTTCTTTACATGGACTGTCACTGTCTTTTTGGGGCTGTGGATTTCTGGTGGCTTGTCCTCAAGTTGTCCCTTATTCCCTGATAGCCCCTTAGCTTGTTACTGAGACTGTAGTTGTCACCTCTGTGAACATTACACAATGATGGTGGGTGCTTCTGAAAGAGGGATTGAACAAGTAAAGTGTTGTAAATATTTGAGAACCTGCTATTGAATTTTATGTTTAAAATTTCCTGCACAATATCAAATAAGTCATTTTAAGCCAATGTGTATTTCCCATATTACTTCAGTGTGTACCACTCAGCTGTATGTTCAATGCAGGAAGTTTAAATTATGATTTCAGATGTCATCCAGTTTGTAATTTGGGACAGGAAGAAAATCAGCATTTGAAAAAGATCTCCTGTGTGCCAACATTATTCCATCAGTGTCTCGTGTAATCATAATAGTTTATGAAATGATATAATCACTACTGTTTGACAGATGGGGAAACGGAAGCTCAGGGAGGTTAAGTAAGCTGCTCACCATTACACAGCTAGTCTTGGTGATGGTAGGATTTGAATTTAGGTCTGTTTGAAATAATTTGATCAAGAATAGTAGATGAATGTAATTAAGTGCTGAAATATAGAACACTAGCACATGCCCTGCCACACCCTGGGAGCTTTGTAAGTGCTAGTGGCTGGGGTAGAGGACCTGGCCCATTCTCTAGCTGGAGGGGCCAGCAAAGTGGATAAGAATCGCCCTGGGGTGGGGAGGCATATTCATGCCCCTTGGTGGGAAACAAGGACTGGGCCATAGACCTTGTCCTAAACGGCCAGACCTCCAACCCACGTGGGATTTCTGGGCTCTCTCTGGCCACCTTTTGCATTCTGGGGACAGGGAGAGGACCAGAAGCTGATGGGACAAAAGGTAAAACAACCCCAAAGAGTGTCCCCCATCATTAGAATCCCTGGTCAGTTAGAAAATGGACATCTCTGTGCCTCAGCATCCTCATCTACAAGTGGAGGTGGTGACCATACCTGTGTCCAAGGGCTGTGGGGAGGCACAAACAAGGTGCGTGGTTCTAAGAAAACACTCAGCACTGTGATGGGCACACTGGGTTTGGTCAGTACAACGTAGTAGCTAGGAGTAGTAGCAGTAACAGTGATCTCAAGCAAGTGAAAACAGCAAGCTTTTATCAATTATCAACTACCTTAAAATTATAGTACTCATTGCTGGCATCAGTAGGAAATGCCTAGAGTACTGGGAATGGGAAACAATCGGTGCTCAGTAAATGTTAGCTATAGCAATAATCAGTATTACTGTTCTCAAACTCCTGGGCTCAAGCAGTCCTCCTGCCTCAGCCTCCCAAAGTGCTGGGATTACAGGCATGAACCACCACACCCAGCAGTATTACTGTTCTAATCTGGCCTCATCATATGAGATGTTGGGTGTATGGACCTCAGGGCTGAGAGAGAATATAGCATGGGCTGTGTAATCTGGAAGCCTGGACTGCCGTCTTCTTCACCCACTTACTCACTGCACAAACCTTTCTGAGCCTCCATTTCTTAATCTATAGAATGTGTATATAGTAGTGCCTACATTTCAAGGTTTTTATGAAGACCGAATGAGATAAAGCATGAAAACCATCTAGCATGGTTATGTGGCAGTTAGCGTAACACTGCACTCAAGGTGTACTGTTCAGCATACCTTCTGCAGGGAAAGCTCGGGCAGTCTGCCAACGCGGTCAGCCTCACAGCTCAAACAGCATGTTCCCGGCAGTACTAGAAGCCAGGTTCTGTGACCTTGGGATGCTTTGGTGGGCCACCTGGGTAATAACAAGGTACCTGATGTGCATTACTTCATTTAATCCATATAAGAGATGTATGAAGTCACTACTATCATGCTATTTCACAGATGAGAAACCTGGGACTTAGAATGTGACTTGCTTAAACCCATAAATGTTGGAGCCAGAACCCAAGAAATTTGACAAGCAATTTTGAACCACTTTGTTCATTTTCTCAAGGAAATTTGAACCACTTTGTTCCATGCTTGCTGCTTGGGAATTCAAAGCTGAGTCAGCCATTACTTGGGACCCTTCTAAGCTGTTTGACTTGGGGGGAATTATTAGCCTTTTACACTCAATTTTCTATTCTGCCCTGTCTCCTCCAAGGGTTCTATCTGGTACAAATGAGATAATGTGTCTGAAATGCATTGGAAACTGGAAATCACTATATTAACAAAGTTGGTAATATACCAAGGAAAAAACGAAATTTTAGTAGAGACTCAGTGATAGATTTTTCCGTTTGAATTCATTAGTGATGCCCCTTTAAACAACAGGCATAACCAACTAACATGCTATGTAGAGGATATTATGTTTGGAAGGAGTCAAACTGGACAGGAGGTGTTCCTGTTCCACATGCATTCAAAGAAAAATGTAACTTTGGTTGCATCTGCATTAGTACGTTTAAATAAAGTGTATGGGGACAAAATGAGTTTTGGATTCTCTGTCTCCTACCTTTGCATTGGAAGCACAAGAGCTCTTGAACTGCAACAAAGGAATATCTTCTAGAGGATGATTTAGCTTTTCCATATTAGAGCAGTAAAGTTTCTTTTTCCTTCTTGGTGGAAATAAATATTAGTTAAATATTAATTGCTCTTGAGTTATATGCAGCTGCATTTAAAAACGTATATCTAGTTCCACTTGAGAAATGTACACTATTTTAACACACATCAATTAAGCCAAACAATGTACATTGTATTAAATTAGGTCGAAGAACTCACTTTGCATACACAACCAAACCAAAGAGGCAAAGCAGCAATGGTGAGACCTGCACTACGGAGGCTAACAGATGTGAGGTTGGTGACAAAATATAAAATCCATTTTGAAAAGAACGTTGGAAGCTTTGAAAACTGTATCTATTTCTAGGGTCCTGAACACGATCCTTTGTTGAATATGAACATTCTTTACTAAAAATCATTAACCATAAACAACCATATGTACAAGGTTACATAAGAAAGTCTAACAGAAGTACTTTTTTCCCAGGGAATTTTCTCAGTGACGAATCCACATCCTGAAATTTTTCTAGTTGCAAGAATTGAAAAGGTGCTGCAGGGAAACATTACACACTGTGCAGAACCCTACATCAAAAATTCTGATCCAGTAAAGGTAATTTATAAAGATTGTTGATCGACATTTCACCTTAACGTAAAATTTGCCTTTTACTGATATTTTAAATGCCATTGCTTTGAGCATGCTATACATTCTGAAAACATTGTGTACTGTGTATGTGTGCTAAAACATGGAACATGGCATATTTTCCTATTGTCGTTGGTGTTCTTTTAATGTGATAATCTGATTTCTGCTTGATTATCAAAATAAGAGCCAAAAGCTTTTAGGCAGCATCTGCTAATTGACACCATATCCTTGACAGTAGCCGTTCTTTTCCTTACAGCCCTATATAAAGCCCTAGAATGAATGTCAGAGCTGGGAGATTAGAGATGATCCAGTCCTATAGTTCCCAAATGTCAGTTCATACCCAGATTTACTCCTGTCTGTGATGAAACGGGAAAAGAAAGACAGTGAACATTTCATGAAGCTAAATGTGTTTAATTCGGAGGGCTGCCCTTTATTCTGAGATCTTTGCCCTTCCTGCGTTTTAAAGGTTATGCGTATCTTCCTTTCATGAAATGTTGGCATATTAAATGGCAGGGATTTAAAAAATTGTTTTGTTGAATGTGGCAATATTAAAAGTTGGCAACCCTATATTGTCATCCACATTTCTAGAAAATTGTGAAATTCAAATGTTTGGAAATCACTGCTCTAATCTCATCCTCTCCTTTTATAAATGGGAAAACTGAGACCCCAGGAGGGGAAGGTTCATGGTTGAGTTCATTAGTAGCACTCCAGCTACTGTGTATTTATGAAACATCACTCTGTTGTACATGGCATTTCGTTGTGTACCCAAATAGTGTTTATTAAGTGGAAGTTGCTGATGTGATGGGACTAATTTGTGGAGGAAAAATGTCTCAACAATATAGATAAAAGCCTCCAGCACTCTGTATCCTAGGGATAAGCATCCAGCCAGCATTTCGAGGTCTGTTTAGACTCTATAGGCAGTTTATCTCCTTGTCATCTCTCCTTGCCTGTGCAAACAGCAGCTCCTACCCACACTTAGACTAATTGCATTGACTCCTGGTGACTTGCTCCTTATCTTGGGAGTAGAAAGGGCAGCTGTATCCAGAAGAAACTTCTCCCAAGAATGATGAGCATTTGCCTGCTACGTGAAATAAAGTACATGTTAAAGCCAGTGAACATTTTTCCAGTAGAGGTCTTTGGTGCAAAGTGTGCCCTATATCTATTTTGTCTGTCTTCTGCTATAAATGACAGAAGCTCTGTTAATGAGAAAATCCAAAGCCTTTATGAAGTACTTCGGACTTGAAAAATGGCTGGCTGATGCATGTTGTTCTTTTTTTTTTTTTTTTTTTTTTTTTT
>NW_016830404.1:106614-113012 GCF_001698545.2 Rhinopithecus bieti
ATGGTCTCGATCTCCTGACCTCGTGATCCGCCCGTCTTGGCCTCCCAAAGTGCTGGGATTACAGGCTTGAGCCACCGCGCCCGGCCAGCATGTTGTTCTGCTTGTGGCTATTTCTATGTTTTTTTGTTGTTGTTTTTTGTTTTTTTTTTTCCCGAGATTTTTGATGTTTTATAACGGTAAGTTGGGGAAATTATTTTTCTGGGTGGGTCCATGGCAGTTTGAACAAATACAAGCCTGTCTTCTTGTTTCTGACCTTAGACGGCCCAGAAGGTGCACAGGACAGCTAAACAAGTGTGTAGCCGCCTTGGACAATACAGAATGCCCTTCGCTTGGGCTGCCAGGTTTGTACAAATATAATCCTGACCTGCTCACTCACGTTCATATGTGAAGTTAAGGGCTGTTATACTTAATCAGCATTCAGCAGTGTGTTTCTGGCAGGCCAGTTTTATCTTGGGACACTTGGGATGTAATAATTATTATTTTTGTTGTTTTTGAGACAACAAGTTTCACTCTTGTTGCCCAGGCTGGAGTGTAATGGCGCAATCTTGGCTCACCACAACCTCCGCCTCCCAGGTTCAAGCGATTCTCCTGCCTCAGCCTCCCAAGTAACTAGGATTACAGGCATGTACCACCACACCCAACTAATTTTTGTATTTTTAGTAGAGACAGAGTTTCACCATATTAATCAGGCTGGTCTCGAACTCCTGACCTCAGGTGATCCACCCGCCTCGGCCTCCCAAAGTGCTGGGATTACAGGCTTGAGCTACTGTGCCCAGCCAAGAATGCTTTCTCTTAAACTTTGCTGTGCATCAAAGACCCTCTCTCTCTCTTTTTTTTCTTTCCATATGTCTTGCTTTAGGGAAGTTTTCTTTGGCTTTGGTTACTGTTCTGACTGACACCACTTAATTTTACTGCATTTAAAAGCAGAGTTTATTTGGTAGTAATGGAATTTTTTTTCAGAAAAGCAGAAATTATAGTGGGTTATGTACAGTAAGCCCCCTATTTCAGAGTTGGTTGGGTTTATGCTTTGAAAATCTATCGTAGAATATTTCTGGAAAACATACTGAAAATTCAGAGGCAAATAATGAAGTCATTAAATGTGAGTGTGTAATTAATAGATTTTCTTCCTGACAAATTCTGCCAGCATATGTTAACTATATTTAATACCCGATGGTAGATGGTAGGTTACGATATTTTATCCAAAGTTCGTAAATCCATGCAGGGATGACTTAAAATAGGTTTCTTGTTTATCCCCATTTTACAAGTACAGGTTCACTGACTTGTTTGTGGTACAGCCTGTACAGCTCACCGGGGCTTCTGCGGAAAGGGCACCATGTTCTGAATAATTCAATCAATTATGTTCAATGGGTACTAGGGAGTAGCATAAGGGTAGGAGATTCTAAGTTAATTAACTCTTTTATTTGTCACTATTCATAATCATTTCATTTTGGACAAGGTCTCAAAATGTATTGTATGTTGGTAGATGAAAGATCACGATTGTTCTCGTTTTGCAGACTGGTAAAAAACAACGATAACTAGGGATAGGTGAATGACAAAGAGTAGCAGAGGTTGGTGTATGTAGGCATTATAGAAGGTGAGGTATGGCTTGTAAATATCAGCATATTTTTAATGCTCCAGCCTGAAAAGTCCATTGCTGCTGCTGCTATTATTATTGTTAATAGTTATTGGCCGGGCACAGTGGCTCACACCTGTAATCCCAGCACTTTGGGAGGCTGAGGCAGGTGGATCACAAGGTCAGGAGTTCAAGACCAGCCTGGCCAACATGGTGAAACCCCATCTCTACTAAAATACAAAATTAGCCGGGCGTGGTGGCAGGCGCCTGTAATCCCAGCTACTTGGGAGGCTGAGACAGGAGAATTGCTTGAACGCGAGAGGTGGAGGTTGCAGTGAGCCTAGATCACAGCACTGTACTTCAGCCTGGGCGACAGCAAGACTCCGTCTCAGGAAAAATATATATATATATATATATTTATCAAGTGCTAACTCTGTTCAAGGCACTTATCTACGTGCTTCATGTCTATTGTCTTAAAAGGTGGGTACTGTTATCCCTGTCTTTGAAGATGAGGAAATTGAGGCCCAGAAGTGAAGCAGAAAGACAAAAATATAAATTATTTTCCAAGTTCACACAGCATGTGGCAGAACATGGATCAGAACCCAGGGCACCTGCCTTCACAGTCATCTCTAGACCACTGTGGCATACGGTCCCTCTTTGGGCCATACCAGTAGCTGCTTGATGCCGTTTTACCAGTAGAAAAAATAATTTTGAAGTCTTCAAAGTTAGAAGCTTTGATTTCCAGTTCTGATGAGGAATTAAGGTATTTTTTTCCTCCTGAATTGTTTTGGTTCTCAGCAGTAGTAAAAACTTACTCAAAAGGCTGGGCTGGATGTTTAAAATATATATGATAAACCCCTGTTTACTAGAAATAAAGGAGGTATGCTTAGCGAAGGATATGAACAGACACTTCTCAAAAGAAGACATTTATGTGGCCAACAAACATATGGAAAAAGACTCATCATCACTGGTCATTAGAGAAATGCAAATCAAAACAACAATGAGATACCATCTCACGTTAGTTAGAATGGTGATCATTAAAAAGTCAGGAAACAACAGATGCTGGAGAGAATGTGGAGAAATAGGAATGCTTTTATACTGTTGGTGGGAGTGTAAATTAGTTCAACCATTGTGGAAGACAGTGTGGCGATTCCTCAAGGATCTAGAACCAGAAACACCATTTGACCAGCAATCCCATTACTGGTTATATACCCAAGGGATTATAAATCATTCTACTCTGAAGACACATGCACATGTATGTTTATTGTGGCACTGTTCATAATAGCAAAGACTTGGGACCAAACCAAATGCCCATCAATGATAACTGGAAAAAGAAAGTGTGGCACATATACACCATGGAATACTATGCAGCCATAAAAAAGGATGAGTTCATGTCCTGTGCAGGGACATGGATGAAGCTAGAAACCTTCATTCTCAGCAAACTAGCACAAGAACAGAAAACCAAACACCACATGTTCTCATTCATAGGTGGGAGTTGAACAATGAGAACACATGGACGTGGGGAAGGGAACATCACACACTGGGGCCTGTCGGTGGGTGGGGGGCTAGGGGAGGGATAACATTAGGAGAAATACCTAATGTAGACGATGGGTTGATGGGTGCAGCAAACCAGCATGGCACGTGTATACCTGGGTAACAAATCTGCACATTCTGCACGTGTATTCCAGAACTTAAAGTGTGTGTTTATATATGTGTGTGTGTGTATAAAGTATATATGTGTGAAGTATATATATATATATATATGAAGTAGGAACAGTGGGGTTAATTAATGCCTATAACCACATCTTCAGAGGTACTGCCAGGGGGGAAATATGTTTCAGGCTATAGTTGCTTCCAGTGTGTTGGGTGCGTGTATATTGTTTTCCATTTTAGCAGTAGAATAGTTGCTGAAAAATGGGAGAAGAGGAGGGGAAGGGAATAATCAAGTTCATATGAGAAACTATACATATATAGTCATCCCTCAGTATCCGTGGGGCATTGGTTCCAGGATCTCCCACAGATACCAAGATCTGCAAATGCTGAAGTCTCTGCTATAAAATGATGTGGTATCTGGATATAACCTACTCACATCCTCCCATGTACTTTAAGTCATCTGTAGATTACTAATGCAGTGTAAATGCTATATAAATAGTTGTTATACTATATTGTTTAGTGAATAATGACAAGAAAAATCTATTTGTGTTCAGTATAGACACAGTTCTTTTTTCCAAATATTTTTTATCCATGGTTTTTTGAATCCACGAATGCAGAGCCCATGGATACAGAGAACTGACTCTATATTGTAATCGCCCCATATAAATTTATCCTTATGCTTTTTATGAACTTTATGGAAATACACTTCACCTTTGATAAAATTTACGTATTTTAAATGTCTAGCTTCATGAATTTTCACGAATGTATACAGTTATGTAACTACCACCCCAACCAGATACGGAGCATGTCTATTACCCCAGAAAATTTCCTCATGTCCCTTGTCCATTCAACCATCTTATCTCTGTCCCAGGCAACCATGGATCTGATTTTCACTGCAGATGACTTTTTATCTCTTCTGCACCTTCATATAAATGGAAGAATGCAGTATGTCCTCCGATGTTTGCTTTCTTGTACTCGGTGTTCTTCAGATTCATCCATATTATTGTGTGAATCAGTAGTTCGTTTCGAGCAGCATCTCATTGTGTGAATATACAGCAGTTTGCTTACCCGTTCACTTTTTGATAAATATCTGATAAATATAAAAACTAGTAATAACTAGTTTGGAGCTATAGCAAATAAATCGTCTGTGAACATTTATTTATATAAATTTTTGTTTAATTGCTGCTACACAAATTAAGAACATTCATGTACCATGTGGAAATATGCCTAGGAGTGGAATTGCAGGATTGTAGAGTGATGGGTGATTAACTTAACGAGAAACCGCCAAACTGTTTCCAAAGTGGTTTCACTATTTTACATTCCGACCATTGCTAATTTTATCTTAATTTATCAACATGGAATATCTTTTTTAAAAAATGCTTCTGTTGCTGTTTTAGACCCATTTTCAAAGATACTCAAGGCTCTCTCGATCTGGATGGGAGATTTTCTCCTCTTTATAAACAAGACAGTAGCAAGCTTTCAAGTGAAGACATTCTCAAGTTGCTCTCAGAATATAAGAAGTAAGTGTTTGGTGTTTCTGCAATAAATAAATATAATAGATGAATCCTCAGTTCTTTTAAATGATGAATGTGAGTCATATATGGGAAAAGCAGAATGCTTAAAATTGTAAGTTTGAATGGAGGGGTAACCAGTGCATTCAGTAATCATAATTTTAACTCTAAAATATTACTATTTTATACCCAGGCCAGAAAAGACCAAACTGCAGATTATACCTGGGCAGCTAAACATCACAGTAGAATGTGTTCCTGTGGATTTATCAAGTAAGAACATATTGCAAATAAACCTTAAGCATAATGTTTGAATGTCAGGTTGTTATCCTTTCAGTATTTTTCTTGAGGTTTACATGGCATATTAGTTTCCCAGGGTTGCCATAGCACAAAATATTATTACAAATTGGGTGGCTTAAGACAACAAACATTTATTCTGTCACAGTTCCACAGGCTAGAAGTCCAAAATTAAGGTGTTCGCAGGGCCATGCTCTCTCTGAATGCTCTAGGGAAGAGCCATTCCTTGCCTCTTCCTACCTTCCAATAACTCCCAGCTAACCTTGGCATCAGTTGGCTTGTGGCCACGTCACTCCAACTGCTCCTCTGTCGTCGCATGACCTTCTTATAAGGACACCAGTCATTGGATTTAAGGCCCATCTAATCTTGTATGACCTCATCTTAACTAATTGCATCTACAAATATCCCATTTCTAAATAAAGTCACATTCTGAGGTTCCGGGTGGATATGAATTTTGAGTGGGGGTGGGGATGCTTTTCAACCCAGTATGCATGATGAATAGTTACAGATTAGGAAGTGAATTGAGTTGATTTTATCAGATGCTGTTTCATATATATGAAGTTGTGAGTGTGTCCCAGTCAGGTTCTGTTGCCTTTTGCCTTGGGTAACTTTTACTTCTGTCATCAACTAAGAGATGAAAAGGAGAAGGATTTCTTTTCTTGTCTAAAGGCAAGAATCCAAGATCCCAGGAGAAAATAGAAGACACAAAACACAATTTGCAAGAGATAAAATGAAGTAGCTAGTAAATATGGGAAAAATATTCAATCTTAGTAATAACAATGCCAGTAAGGCAAATTAAACAATATGCTTTTGCTCATCCATCAAATCTATTAGAATGTTTAGAGTGAAGCTACCTAATGCTGGCTAGGTTTTGGCCAGGTGTTATCACCTATCATGAGCAGGAGTATAGTTTGGTAATAGATATCCATAGATGTTCATAAGTAGGGCATTCCAATTTTGAGAGTATATTTATGCATTGATTCACTGAATAACTATTGAGTAAACATTTATTGACTACCAGCTAGGTGCTTTAAACTTAGAGAGTTTAAAGTCTAGAAGTCGTGACAGATAGTATACAAGAAAACAAGTTGTATTAGTCCGTTTTTCACACTGCTATAAAGATACTACCCAGGCTGGGCGCGGTGGCTCACGCCTGTAATCCCGGCACTTTGGGAGGCCGAGACGGGCGGATCACGAGGTCAGGAGATCGAGACCATCCTGGCTAACACGGTGAAACCTCGTCTCTACTAACAAATACAAAAAAAAAAGAAATCTAGCCAGGTGAGGTGGCAGGCGCCTGTAGTCCCAGCTACTCAGGAGGCTGAGGCAGGAGAATGGCGTAAACCCGGGAGGCAGAGCTTGCAGTG
>NW_016830404.1:115589-125034 GCF_001698545.2 Rhinopithecus bieti
AATTTATAAAGGAAAGAGGTTTAATTGACTCACAGTTCTGTATGGCTGGGGAGGCCTCAAGAAACTTACAATCATGGCAGCAGGGGAAGCAGGCATGTCTTTTGTGGTAGCAGGTGAGATAAATATTGAATGAAGGAGGAACTTCCAAACACTTATAAAACCATCAGATCTCATGAGAACTTACTCACTATCACAAGAACAGCATGGGGGAAACCACCCCATGGTACAGTCACCTCCCACCAGGTCTCTCCGTCAACACCTGGGGATTACAATTGATGATGACATTTGGATGGAGACACAAAGCCTAACCATATCACAAGGGCAGCTGTAAAAAGGGTAGCCAGGGAACACCTCTCTTAAGCTCAGGAACTGAAGATGGAGAAAGAGAGCCAGCATATGGTGATTGGGACTGTACATTTTCAGACTGAGGGCATCACATATGTTGTCAAGACCTTGAGGTGAGACCAAGCTGGGTTTGCATGAACAGAAGGGAATCCAGTATAGCTCTAGTGTAGTGTGTGATAGGAACAATGGAGATAGGAGATAAAATAGGAAGCATCAGGTCACGTAAGGAATTGTATTGACTGTGATAATGCCTTAAAAAATTGTATTTTATTCTAAATGCAGTGAGAAGTCAGTAAAGGATAGTAAACAGAGGTGTGGCATCCACTTTATATTTTAAAACATCTAAGAGTACAATGGATTATATTTTTCCTAAAGAAGTAATTGAAATCTAGGCAGAAATGGATCCATAAAGATGTTCTTTGCAGTGTTACTTATATTGGAGGAAAATTGGAATCAATCAGAATCCAACACTGTCAGTGTGGTTAAGATAATGACGCCACACCGATACCATGAAACTTTGTTGCAGCCATTAAAAGCAATGTTTACAAAGAGCTCATGGAAGGAGACATCAGATAAATGTCAAAAAATTAGGATAAAGAGCTATACATAGAGTAGAATTTTCATATTACTATATAAAATATGCATAGAAAGAAGACTAAAAGAAAACATGCTAAAGTCTCAACAGTAGTTATCTCTGGGAAATGGAATGAGCAACTGTCCCTGTCTACCTTTACTCTCTACTTCCAGGTGCTCTGTTATAGGCACGTATCACTGTAATAATCAGAAAAGCAAATCCAACAAAAAATACAGCATCCTCAGGTCCAACTCTCCTTGGGACTTCCTTCTTCATCATTACGGCTCCGCAGTAAGGACCAGCAGTGTTAGAGCCCCTTAAGTATATGAATAACCTTTACTACAGTGACAATTTCAATAACATATGCTGCTAAACTTCTCTGAGGCTTAGTATTTTTTCACGGTCAGGAGTATTGAGGTTATCATTGGTAACACATCATAAGATCTGTAGTTTCAAAAGGCCTCCATTATTTCTTAGGTGAAAATTTGCACCTGCACCAAGTTAACTTTTTAAAAGTGACTTGCCATGAATTAATTGGAAGCATAAAATTTACCGTTATTTCCCTGATACGCAATAAAAATTTGCATGAAAGCTAAATTCTGCCACAGGAGGAAAATGAAACGGATTTCTTTGCAGAGTTTTAAATTTGTTCAAAATCTATTGATGTTGTTATATTTGGCAAATCACTCGACATTGAGAACGAAATAGCACTCCACGTCTGGTATGAAGGGTTCCACTAAAATCAGCATCAGACTACTCAATCTTGTCCTTTTGGGTTCTTAAAGTTGTCGTGGGATTTTTTTGGTCAATTACTAAGAGTTATGTTTTTTAAATTGCTCTTTGAGAATACAACTCATGTATATTTTTATACATGCAGGAAGTGTTAATGATTATTAAACTGAATGATCTTTGCCTGTTTTTTTTCCCTACTATAGATTGTATTACTTCTTCATATGTGCCCTTGAAGCCTTTTGAAAAGAATTGTCAAAATATTACTGTGGAGGTTGAAGAATTTGTTCCAGAAATGACAAAATATTGTTATCCATTTACTATTTACAAAAACCATCTGTATGTATATCCCTTGCAATTAAAATATGATAGCCAGAAAACATTTGCCAAGGTAACTGTGTAAAGTATACATTTTTGGAGTATAAAATGTTATTTATAATCTGCTAATTGTGTGACTCATTTTGACTGATTAATCATTTTAGGCAAGGAACATTGCAGTCTGTGTGGAATTCCGGGATTCAGATGAAAGTGACGCTAGTGCTCTAAAGGTTTGTTTATGATATTGATAGGCGTATGTTTTTAGTAGAGATGGAGATTTTGGTAATCAGTAGTCTTATGCTCTCTAAGTGTAATTGTATCAACATCCAAAAGAAAATGTTCTAAAGTGACAAATGTAATACTTTCTTTTCTACTCTTACATATTAACTATAAGGCTTAGTTTAAATATTAATGCAGTAGGAGCATATATAGCTTTAAAAATACCAGGTTTTGGCTTTTGCTCCTTTTTGATTTTGCAATTGCTTCAATGCCCAATTGCAAGGTCGTTTTCTTATGACCTGATAGTTTATAATGGTACCATCAAGGGACTATAAACTCCTTTCTCCTTGAAACCTGAATAGGCTTTGAGCTGACAGAAGCACAGCATGACTGCTTTGATCTGAGATAGGACTTCTACTCCGTGACTGGCCAAATGGTGCCTCCAGTCTTGGATTGTGGTCTATGAAAAGCAGAATCTCAGTCTATCTGATACAGCAATCCTTAAATACCTGTCACACCACAGTGCCTTTATATTTTTACTCTTTATAACTGTAACCCATCAATCAGGGACCTGAAAGAGAAGTCAGAACATCTAGCCAGCAAGACGTGTTTATCTGGCTCCCCATTTCTCTTGCATGAGCCTAAATCAGACAGATGGATGCCAGGTCTTACACTCAAACCACCTAGGGAAACAGGCTGGAATGCTCCTGACTAATTAATTGAATAATAGCCCCCACCTTTGTAAAGAGATTTTTTTTTTTTTAACAGAGAAACTTAAATTAAGGATTCACTGGCTCAAATTCTATGTTTTGTCTGGTTCTCTGTTCAGTGGAGATGAGAACAACTGCTGTATTTCCTCCTTGCAGTATCCTTTTGTAGACCCAATGACTCTTAGGTTACTTCTCAGCGGTTCTTGCAAATTGCCTTCATAACTGTATTTAAGAAGAGTTGGATATTCACTCATATGGAGTTTCAATTTCATTTCTTGGCTGGCCTGGATTGCTCGCTCTAAAGTAACAGAGCGAGGCAATTAGTGCGTTGGCATGCTGACTCCATATTCATCCTTGAGCCTATTAGGCCTATAGAAGTGCAAAACTCCCACTAGAAATGAAATTGGATCTTTCCATGGAACCATAGAAAGCCTTACATTTATTTTATTGGTATAACAGAAAGCCAGTGATATTTTAAAATGTGGCTCATAAAGTGCCACATTTAAAAATGTGAGAGAACAGCAAGCTTGTCTGTAGCTTAATATACATTCAATTTTTTAATTCCTTTAGGCCAGGAATGTGTCTGCTAGAACTTTTTAAACATGCTTCACCTTGCCCACTACACAAAGAGCATTTAACAAATGTTGCCAACTGGTTGATGGGGAGCCTCTCATATTAAGAAATGCAAGTAGCATGAGAGAAGTAAGCTTTACAGGCTTGGTTTGAGACAAATGTTTCCCTTCCAAATCACTAGGTCTGTTCAGCTCCTTACTGTCAAGTAGTTTGAGATTGTGTTTCTTTGATGGCTGGAAATTCAGAAGCATCCGTACAGCCAAGTTACATGGTGTCCGATTTGGTGTCTGGAGTGACAGTGTAAATGACTGGGAATTTACAGGCTCATGGTGACTGCCAGGTGGGCTTGGCCATGGCCCTGTACTGACAGATGCCCCTAACTATATGTGGCTCCATGGCATCACATTTACAGACCTGCATTTAGAGTGGTGACTCTGTTTCCTTCTTTTGCAGTGTATTTATGGAAAACCTGCAGGGTCTGTTTTTACCACAAATGCTTATGCTGTTGTCTCACATCACAATCAAAATCCAGAGTTCTATGATGAGGTAAAAATATATTATCCTGACATTTTAAAATGCAGTGGTTGGAATTCTTTTCTCTTTGAATCATTTTCATCATTTTACCTGCACTTTCAATCCCTGAGTGTTTTGTTCCATGAAAACAGAAAATATTACAACAAAACAGAGTGCTACTGGCATGCTTGGTGCCTTTTGATGGTAGTAGAAGATTTACCCCCCAATTTAAGGGGCTCTTCGACTTGAGGTAACAATGCAGGAGACAAATACGAGAGTGGAGCTAGGTTCTAGCCCTCCTAGCTTTGACAGTGCTGGCTCTATAACATCAAGTCACTTCCCCCTTCAGAGTCTCCATTTCCTCAGCTTTAAAATGAGAAATTCAGAAGAGATTTTCAGAATGCCTTTCTAGCTCTTTCCCCTTATGG
This sequence comes from Rhinopithecus bieti, assembly GCF_001698545.2. Taxonomy (NCBI): domain Eukaryota; kingdom Metazoa; phylum Chordata; class Mammalia; order Primates; family Cercopithecidae; genus Rhinopithecus; species Rhinopithecus bieti. The sequence goes on from NW_016830404.1 coordinate 119,999, forward strand.
TTTTACATAGTAGGGTGCAGTCTCTCTGTAACTGAAATACTAGGAGAGACAGTGATACAGCTGGGCCACCAGAATCCCACTGGCTGGCCTGCATGCTTCGGTGCAAAGCAGAAAAAGGAGTATGGTTGGGTCTCTGAGTATCTGTGCTTCCTCCTGACTCAGCCTGTCAAATTGTGTCTCTGCCTTTGAAACCCTGTCTCTGCCCCTCTTTCCTTCTTCCTACTTCTCCATGTCTACGTCTCTGTGTGCTTCCCAGCATGTCTCTTAGTATCTCTGTCACAGCCACTTCTGGTCTATATGTATCTGGCATATCCAAATCTGTAGTCTCCTTTTGATTCCTATATGTCTCTACGGAACCTGGATGGGCATCCCAGCCCTGATGCTCTACTGTCCCTGCTCCTCAGTCCACGTGTCTCCATTCTTGGCTTGGTCTGAAACCATCCCCCCCGCTGTGGTGATTTTCCCATGTCCACCTGCTGTTGTATGGAAGCCTTATATCACAGCCTTAGACCTTGCTCACTTTCTTTCAATCCAGTGTCCCTAGTTTCGTGGGGGACAGGGAGGGGATACTATTGCCTTGTATTTTTGCCATCAAGGGAGGGAGTATGCCCATATTTATGTGCAGCAGAGCATTACATGCCCAGATGGTCTGGATGCTGTGAATAGGCATGTTCTGTAGTGAAATATACCTAAAACAGACATTAGTTATAACATCAAAACCATGCCTTGTATGAATGATAATTGGACCAGATGTCCATCACCAAGTTGTTAAATATGTGTATCTCTGTAACCAACATCAGTCACTACAAAAAACTTGACCATGTAGTAAGTAACCCACATTATTTTTAGGATGCCTAAAATGAACATGCTTTTCAATCATTCACTGTATATTGACTGAGAGAGACAGAGAGTATTTGCATGTGTACCTTGGTGGGTACATGCATGTGCATCAAATCATTTAAATCTGTAATTTCTGTCTTACATACTTTCAGGAGGCATTACAAACATTCAGTTGGGATCTGATTAGAAAATTACTTGCGATACTTTATTACAACAATTAATTTTTAACTAAATGTATATGTCATGGCTGATAATTTTCATCTTTAAGAGCAAAGTTGTGTTTTTCTTCTAGAGAAATTTCTATAAACTATAATTTGTGGATACCATAAGACCGTAGTTACTTTTTGCATGTTTATTTGTAATGGCTTAATTTTTTCATGCAAAAGAGAGCAACAACTTGGAAAAAAAGTAGCCTTTCAAATTCTGTGTACATTTTAAATGGGTTGCATTCATTGATGCAGATTGAGTTGCATAGTATCCCTGGGCTGTGAGGATGTGGTTTTGACTTAGTGTTTTAGAAAATTATGCTGCAAAATTGAATCCAGGAGAATCCATTGTACTCTCCAGCAAAAGTAATAAATCAACTCTCACAACTCAGAATATTGCTGTCAAACTGAAACTGACCAGAAAAGCATTTGGAATATATTTAAATGATACTATTTGGCCACTTGGCCAGTCCTTTAGGAAGTATTTTTGGAGCAGTATGATGAAACTGAACTAAATGTCTGACAGTTTCAGCTTGAGAAAACAAAGTGCCATGTGTAATTTTGCTTTCATTTCAGATTAAAATTGAGCTTCCCATTCACCTACATCAAAAACATCATTTGCTTTTCACTTTTTATCATGTAAGTTGTGAAATTAACACAAAAGGAACAACCAAAAAGCAGGACACAGTTGAAACTCCAGGTATGTGTACTCTTTAAATGCCTCTCTCTGTTTGAAATGGAATTTGAAATGGAATTGTCCAGGATATAACTTCTTTTCATCAAGCTATAGACCACTTCTCCCCTTGACCAAAAACCACTGTATTCATTCATTTTCATGCTGCTGATAAAGACGTACCTGAGACTGGGAAGAAAAAGAGGTTTAATTGAACCTTACACTTCCACATGGCTGAGGAGGCCTCAGAATCATGGCAAGAGGTGAAAGGCACTTCTTGGCAGTGGCAAGAGAAAAATGAGGAAGAAGCTAAAGCAGAAACCCTTGATAAAACCACCAGATCTCATGAGACTTATTCATTATCATGAGAATAGCACGGGAAAGACCGGCCCCCATGATTCAATTACCTCCGCCTGGGTCCCTCCCACAACATGTGGGAATTCTGGGAGATACAGTTCACATTGAGATTTGGGTTGGGACCCAGCCAAACCATATCAAGCACATTTCTGATTTTAAAAGTTCATTGGTAAAATGCATATTATATGTTCATTTTAGTATCATTTCTACCAAATATCATTGTCCATATGCTTGCCAACGTGCTTAGACTACTATAAGCAACATAAAGTAATATTGCTATTCTCAAAAAGAAACACATATTGTGATATAGTATTTTCGTTATTTCTTTTATGTAGAATTGCCCAGCAACCAGAAATTTCCAGTTCTGCTCACTGAGGAAGAGGGAAGTGAGCCCAGACCCAGGGACATCTGTGAGCCAGAGGGAGGTGGGGGGCTGACTAGCTCTAATGAGAAGATGACTGATTTAACAAACTTGAATAAGCTTCAGTAGTGAAGCTCTCGTCATGGGCCCATTTAGGAAGGCTTTAGGTAAACCAATGGGTAGCATCCTTAGCAGAAACAGAAGGCCTTGTGAACATAGCTTGTATCACAAGCACTTTATGAACATCAGCATGTCCTAAGATTCAGATCCCAGCTAGTCTGTACTATTCATTCATTCAGCAAATATTTCTGCATACAGGTTGAGCATCCCAGATCCCCAAGTCCAAAATTCTCCAAAATTGGAAACTTTTTGAGCACTGGCAAGATCTTCAAAGGAATGCTCATTGGAACATTTCATATTCTGAATTCTTGGATTTGAGATACTCAACTGGTATAATGCAAATATTCCAAAATCTGAAAAAATCAGAAATTTGAAGTACTTCTGTTGCTAAAAGTTTCAGATAAGGCATACTCAAACTGTGTTATGTACAAGATACTGTAGTAGGCACTTTGGAGAATATAGTGGAGACTCAAACACAGATCTCATCTTCAGTGAGGATATGATCTAGTAAGGGAAATGAGTCCTGCGTAAACAATTATAATACAAGATAGAAAGTGGTGTTTAAGAAAGTAGTGCAACGTGAACTCAGAAGAGTGAGTTATTCAGCTGGTGGAGGGACGAGCGGCTGAGAATCAGAGAAGGCTTCTGGGAGATGGTGTTTGAGTGAGGCCTTAAAGGGTTGGGTGGGGTTCAATAATGTGAGTTATTGAAGAGGGAATTACTCAGCTGGTGGAGGGACGAGTGGCCGAGAATCAGAGAAGGCTTCTAGGAGACGATGTTTGAGTGAGGCCTTAAAGGGTTGGGTGGGGTTCAATAATGCAACGATGGCAGGAATGTAGGGGATTATGAGGTGAAGGAGCTGCTTGTACAGAGGCAGAGTATCAAGGGGCATGGACAGGGAACCACAGGTAGTTCACTAAGCCTGGAGCACAGGGTGCTAGGAGGGGGATCATAGGATGTCAGGTTGAATAGGAGGCATCAGATTTTGGAAAGCCTTGAATACCAGGCTATAGATTTGATTTTATTCCATCACCACAATGGAACTATTGGAGAGTTTTAAACATTAGAGCTGTTTTTCAGGAAAACCAATCAGGCAGCAGTATAATGGGCAAGGCAAGTAGGAGCAGGAAGAGGAAGAAAGGAAAACCAGTTAGAGGGTTATTTCAAAGGTCCAGGAAAGGAAGAGGCCGCACTATGGCAGTAGCGGGGTGGGTGCCGGGGGGCAGAGAGAAAGGGAAGTGCAGAAGAAGAACATATTGGACCTGGTAAGTGATTGGCTATTAGAGAGATGATTTAGTAGTTAGCAATAAAGTTTCAAAACTGGGTGGTTGGAAAGAAGGTATTGCCAGTAGCAAAACTGTGGGTAGAGATGACAGGTTTGGGACAACATCAGTTGAGTTTTAGGTGCTAGTGAGACATTGGAGTGATACCTAGCAGGCAGCAGAACTGAAAATGAGGGAGTTCCCTTTGCAGGTAGTGTGGATCTGTTCTTCATCCCCATAGAAATTGCAGTTAGTTCAGGGTAGGTAGGGGCTTTGAGGATTGAGAAGAAAACTAGCAGAACGATAAGAACCCATGACCATGTGTACATCCTGAAAGCTAAATTACCGATTGGTTATCCAAATCCTAGACAGAGGTGGACAAGATGCTCAGTGGAGCATGAAATGGTTATTCTGTGAGCCACTCATCACTTTGAACTGTCCATTCTTTAAGTGACTTCCCACCTTTGAGCCAGATGGTGTGCTTGACATTGTACCTTTACAGCTTCCAAGTGCTCTCTATGAGTTTTGAATAGGGGACATGCTTGGTTGTGCTTTGATTCATTTACAGTACAAAAATGTTGCCTAAGCAGTCCCACAGAGACAGAAAGTAGACTATCAGTTGCCAGGGTCTGGGAGAAGAGGGAAATGGGGAGTGACTTCTAAGGGCTGTGGGATTTATTTTGGGGGTGATGAAAATTTCTGGAATTAAGTGGTGGTCATGGAGATACAACTTCGCAAATATACTAAAAACCACTATGTGTACACTTTAAATAAATGAATTGTATGGTATATCTGAATGAAGTCTCAATAAAAATTTCTATTTTAAAATGTTGCATAAGAACAAGAAATAGATTTTCCTTTCATTTTCCTATTTTCAGGGCTGGAAATCTTTTCTCATTCGTCAAATTTTTAGTTTAACTACTTTGACAGAGTCATTTCTAATGGTTCTTCTGCTCATATTACTTTCCTCTGCCTTTTATAAAAGAAAAGGTCTGGGTAAACCATTTCTGTAGTTGAACTAGTAAAGATGCCCATCAGGCACATTTCGGAGTCTGAGAAAGCCATTTAGTCTACTTAAAGAAGCAATGTTTTAGTCTCCTTTTAAGAATTAAAGCATTTGCCAAATTAAACACATAAATGAAAACATTCTAACCAGATTTGTGTTGACTTCTGTGTTCACAGTATCTCACACACACACACACACACACACACACACA
>NW_016830404.1:126310-128225 GCF_001698545.2 Rhinopithecus bieti
ATCACAAAGCAGTGGCTTTAAAAAATGTTCTCCAGCCAATACCCGCTGTCATATGCCAAAACTCAGTCCAGAGCAAGCTTTTTTACAGCTGAGTTATAAACACTTGAATCCCAGAGTAATCTCTATAATGGAAATACTGACACCACTCAACTTGAGCAACACAGATGGCTCTGGCTTTTTTAGCTAGAACATGATGAGTTTTCTAATTGAAAGCCAAAAGGCTCTTTTGGGGAGAACTGTTAAGAAATGTAGAGATTGGGGAAAATCTCTTGATAGATTCAAGTCATAAACAGTATTCCCCGGCTGCATTCTCCTACCTACACCTACACCTCTTCCTTCTGTAATCAGGAAAACTCTGCCTAACTAAATGATTTATGCCTACTGCCTTGTATAAATATGGAGTGTAACCGTGACTTTGTGACCTTAATTTTCCACAGTTCCTTACCCTAGGGTTGCCATAAGAAATTTTGGAACATGTGATTGTTATCTGAAATAGTCTCAGCCATGAGACTCTGCACTCTTAGTGTAAGAATGGATGAGAACTATCTGAGCCTTTTAAAATAAATCTACCAAAATATTTCCCAAAGCATAAAGATAATGATATTGATGCACTTATAAAGTTTTAAAGTGTTTTCATGTAATCTCACTCTGGTTTCTCAATAATTCTTGTAGATGAAAAGATGAAAAGATTCTTGTGTTGTTATTCCCGTTTTTATGGTCAAGGAAATAGAGTACATAACTTGTTAGTGGTCAGGCTGGGATTGAGAGTTCATCCAAACCCATTGTTCCTTCCCCAGTACTCAGTGGCCCAGCACCTGAACTCCCACACATAGATCCCTGGAGACATCACCACCCTGCCCTGCCCCCTACTGATTGCATTTGTTATTTCCTTTCTCACGGTTGGTTATTGTCTTGGCAGTTGGATTTGCCTGGGTACCTTTGCTGAAAGATGGTAGAATCATCACATTTGAGCAGCAGCTGCCAGTTTCCGCCAATCTTCCCCCAGGCTACTTGAATCTGAATGATGCAGAATCAAGAAGGGTAGGAAAATACTGCATTTGTTGAAGTAATCATGATTAAATGTGCAAAAAAATAGAATTCTGTTGGTCTCGATTGTTTAGTACAATGTTACTCAAAGTGAGGTCTGAGGGCCGGTGCGGGTCCACAACAAAGATAAACATGAAATGTGCATGTTTAGAATTTGTAGCAGTTTGACCAAGTAATTTTATGTCTGTTGATTTTAATAACAGTTTTTTAGTGGGGCTCAGATTTTGTGCATAATATTAAAAAATTATTTAAGTAATTCATTTTACTGTAATTTATGAAAATATCAGTCTGCAAAGGATTGGAAATCTAAAGTGATTTATGATATATTTATTCTAAAGGCAGAGTATTTTCTCCAATAATCTCTTGGTATGAAATTAATACATTCATTTCTGAAAAAATGTTTAAATGCATAAAGATATTATATGTTGTTCATCTATCCATTGTTATGTTACAGAAACTTAATTTTCTGTTCACAGCAATGTAACGTGGATATTAAATGGGTAGATGGCGCAAAGCCTTTGCTGAAGATTAAAAGCCACTTAGAATCTACCATTTACACTCAAGTAAGTTGCGTCGTTTGAATTTTGTCAATTTTTATACTTGAGTTTGTTTGATTAAAATAGACCACATTTGATTCCTACAGCCTTAGAGAAGATGTGACCTGCAAGATTTTCTCATTAATAATAACATCTGGCCAGGTGCAGTGGCTCATGCCTATAATCACAGTACTTTGGGAGGCTAAGGCGGGAGGATTGCTTGAGCTCAGAAGTTCAAAGCTGCAGTGAACTGTGATTCCGCCACTGCACTCCTGCCTGGAAGACAGAGTAAGACCCTGTCTCTTAAAAAAAAAAAAAAAAAAAAAAAAAAA
>NW_016830404.1:129374-137783 GCF_001698545.2 Rhinopithecus bieti
AAAAAAAAAAAAAAAATACCGGATAAGTAGGTCTGCAAGATACAGCAGGAGGGAGAGGTAGAGAGCTTGCATTTGAGGATAATGAATCAAATTTCATATGGCTGTTTCCATCTGTGTTCCAGGATCTGCATGTGCACAAATTCTTCCATCATTGCCAGCTGATTCAGTCAGGCTCGAAAGAAGTTCCAGGGGAGCTCATTAAATATTTAAAGGTAAATGAACAGCAGCTTTCTGTGAAAGGTTTGTTTTTCTTGTCTTTCTGTTGCCACATTTTGGTGTGGAAAAAAAAAAGCAAACAGACAGTTTGAAATATTTTTGGCTGTATTTCCTCAAGAGAATACTTTCTATTATGTATTTTTCCATCATGTGGCTGTTTAGAAGCAGACAGCAGAGTGGCGACATTAGGAAGAAAATGTAATAGCAACAATGCAGCATCATATTTTTGAAACTCTCATGCAAATGTTTATTTCGGGTCCATAAATTGATTTTTCAGGGCCTTTCTCTTCCTGCTGACTGCCCAATAAAGGTGGAGTATGCTGTGGGGGAAAGGGCCAGAAGAATGGAATCACTTTGGCTTGGAATGAAATGTGAAATGGTTCTTGTGTCCACGGGTGATAGACTAAGAAAGGGGCTGGCTAACGAAAGACACATATTTTATGCATGTTGGAATATTGTATCTTACCACATGTATAGAGGACCTAACACTTGGTTTTTTGCCTGTGTGCTGGGACTACAGTGCATGTCATAATTTGCCTGACAGTGGCTCTCTTCTTTTAATTGTTCCTTTAATAAGATAGCTATAGCAAGTCTGAGGAGATTTTATTTTAAATCAAACATCTTTAGGATTTACCTTTGGCCATATGCTGTTACTTAATGATATACTCAGGAACAAAAATGTTCATTTCTTTCAGAGAGGTCGTATGAGATGAGATCAAATATATGGGTTCTGGAATAATAAACTGAGCTTGTATCCCACATATCACTTACTAGCTCTGTAACTGACCATGACGAAGTTACTTCTCTGAGCCTTTGTTTCTTCATATGTCATGTGGGGATAACAATAGTGCCCATCCTGTAGGATGGTTGTGAGACTTAAATTAGATAATGGGGCTGGGCATGGTGCCTCACACCTGTAATCCCAGCACTTTGGGAGGCCGAGGCAGGGAGATTGCTTGAGCTCAGGAGTTCAAGACCAGCCTGGCCATCATGGCGAAACCCCGTGTCTGCTAAGAATATAAAAATCAGCCAGACGTGGTGGCGGGTGCCTGTAATCCCAGCTACTCAGGAGGCTGAGGCAGGAGAATCGCTTGAACCTGAGAAGGCTGGCGGAGGTTTCAGTGAGCTGAGATCACGCCAGCCTGGGTGACAGAGCGAGATTCTGCTTTTTTGTTTGTTTGTTTGTTTGTTTAAAAAAAAAAAAAAGATTAGGGCATCTGCCGGATAGTAATCATTCATGCCACACTTATTGCTTTAGTGCTTCCTGTGGGCCAGGCATCATTTTAAGCATTGGAAATTTAAGTGAAGAAAACAAATAATATCCCTATTGTCAAAGAGCTTACTTGTTGAGACAGACAATAAACACATAAGTGAATAAATATATACGTCATCTCATATGGTAATAACTGTTATAAAGAAAACCAGCGCAATGAAGGGGAGCAGAGATTTACAAGGGGTCCCTGTTTTAAAGTGGCCAGAGAAAATCTCTCTAGTAAAGGCACATTTGAACAGAGACCTAAAGGAAATAAGAGTGCCAGTCATGTGGATATCTCGGGGAGAGCTGGGAACAGAAAGTACAAAGGCCCCCAGGAGCTTGGCTTGGTGTGTTCGGGGAACAGCAAGAATCCCAGTGTGGCTGGGACACAGAGTGATAGGACATTACCTTGGGGAGGTTGCTGGGAGCTTGTCAAATAAGGCCTCATAAGCCATGGCGAGGAGTTTGCATTTACTCTGAGTGAGATAGGAAGCCTTATGGAGCTTTGGACAGAGGTGTGACATGATGTGACTTTGGTTTTTAAGTTGTCATTCTGCTTACCATATAGAAAACACACTGTTGGAAGAGTAGAAAGGAGACAGTCAATTAGTGGTGGCTATATGGCTATATGTTCTTAACCATCATTAAGAAGTATTATAGGCCAGGTACAATGGCTCATGCCTGTAATCCCAGCACCTTGGGAGGTCCAGGCAGGCAGGTTGCTTGAACCCAGGAGTTCGAGACCAGCCTGATCAACATGGTGAAACCCATCTCTACAAAAAAATACAAAAATTAGCCAGGCATAGTGAGTGGCACATGTCTATAATCCCAGCTACTTGGGAGGCTGAGGTGGGAGGATCGTTTGAGCCTGGGAGGTTGAGTCTCCAGTAAGCTGTGATCATGCCACTGCACTCCAGCCTGGGCCTCAGAGCGAGACCCTGTCTCAAAAAATATATATATATATATGATAATCATCTAACTTTTACATCCTTTCTTCAGGTAAATGTCTAGTACCTCAATATGTGTGAATGCTTTGTTAATGCTTGTTCTTCACATGGGAAAGTTTTATAAAAGTTTTGATCAAGTGGAATGGAAAAGAACATCATTTTTATATATACGGGTATTCTTAACATGGAAAAGTGCTCATACTTGTTTTTTTGAAGATGTGAAATTTCTGATATTTATGTGACCTACGCTCTCCCTCTAGTGGCAGTCAATGAAATACCTTGTGATTTCAGAAATAGCCAAGCTCCTCTATATAACCTTAGTGCGGAAAAGGATTCTCAAGACTTTTTTTTCTTTCTTTCTTTCTTTCTTTTTTTGAGACAGAGTCTCGCTCTGTCGCCCAGGCTGGAGTGCAGTGGTGCAATCTTAGCTCACTGCAACCTCCGCCTCCTGGGTTCAAGTGATTCTCCTGCCTCAGCCTCCCGAGTAGCTGGGACTATAGGCGCCTGCCACCATGCCCGGCTAATTTTTTTTTTTGTATTTTGGTAGAGATGGGGTTTCGCCATGTTGGCCAGGCTGGTCTTGAACTCCTCACTTCAGGTGAAATGCCCATCTGGGCCTCCTAAACTGCTGGCATTACAGGTGTGAGCCACCACGTCCAGTCAAGGTTTTTTTTTTTTTTTTTTGACAGATAAGGAAGCTGGGGCTCAAGTAGAGGTGACTTGCCTGTAGTCATTCAACTGGTTAGTAGCAGAACTGGGGTGAGACTATGATGAGTCCCATGTTCTTTCTACTACATACTACACCTTGCTATCTGTTGTTCCTATAAATGACATTGTTTCAAGAATTCATTTACCATCCACTTTTTGAGCTCTTATATATTTAGTATTTTCCTAGTTCTTTGAGGCTTACAGAGAAGAATAATTTAGGGTTATTGTCCATAGGAGAACTTATAGTCTAACTGAAGAGACAGGACACACATAAGTTAAATGACAGTCTGTCAATAATACAATTAATAGTTCAAAGCAATATATGATGAAATGTCCAGTATGTGATACAGTGTACAAGTGCTGAGGGTTCGGTGAACTGAGGAACTACTGTAGACTAGAGGGCTCCTGTCTTTTTTTGGGGGGGAGGGGGAGACAGAGTCTTACTCTGTTGCCCAGGCTGGAGTGCAATGGTGCAAACTCAGCTCACTGCAACCTCTGCTTCCCGGGTTCAAGCTGTTCTCCTGCCTCAGCCTCCCGAGTAGCTGGGACTACAGACATGCACCACCATACCTGGCTAATTTTTGTATTTTTAGTGGAGACGGGGTTTCACCATGTTGGCCAGGCTGGTCTTGAACTCCTGAGCTCAAGTAATCTGCCTACCTCAGCCTCCCGAAGTGCTGGGACTACAGGCCTGGCCTAGTTTATTATTGTATTCATTTATTCAGTAAGTCACCAAATATTTATGGATCGTGTAGTATGGGCCATACATTGTTCTGGATGCTGTGAATTGAATGGGGAACAGTTTAGACAGCATACCTTTTCTGGTTGTGGTAGAGAGATTATAAGCGAGTGCCATGAAGAAAAGAGCAGGTTAATGGGATCCAACATGACCAGAAGTACACTCTACATAGAGTTGTCAGGGAAGGCCTACTGGGGGAAATGGCATTTCAAGCTGAAAGGATGAGAGGAAGACAACCTTAGGAGGTAAAGCCATGTAAACACCTTACATCAGCATGTTTGAAGGACAGAAAAATAAAAGAAAAGACCATGTAGCTATAGTACAGTGTGCATTGTTGGGGGAGGATGGCAAGTGATGGGTTTGGAGGGACAGGCAGGGTATGTCGTAGGCATGGAAGCTTATGACAGCTCTTTGTTCGCGGTAGTTTGTTTTGTTTTGTTTTTAACAACAGAAAGATGGCAATGTCCAATTTGCATTTCAAAAAGAACACTCTGGCTGTCATGTTGAGAATAAATTACAGAGGACCGCTACTGGTAGCAGGGAATGCCCATCTCTCTTTTCTACCTGGCACTATTCTATTTATCATTCACCCTTTCCCATCTCTGAGGCCTTACCAGACATTCCCTACCCACTTGCACACTCAGTTGCACACTCAGTTGCTTCTTTGTGAATTTTGTATATCCCATGATCATGGTATTTACTGTTGATATTGCAGTTATTTAGTTCCATGTCTTTATACCCTGTATGCTGCAAACTACTTGATGGTAGAAACCATGGCCTTTATTTGTTTGGGTTTACTTTTGTTTTTGGTGTGCTTGGCTATTGGGAGTTCATTTGTTTTCCCTTTGTCAAATGAGAAAATGAATGGTTTCACTGAAGTGGGGATTTGCACTTGCCTTGAAAGAGTGGCCAGGATTTGACTAGAAACTATGAACAGACACAAAGGTAGGAAAGTAAATGATATATTCAAGAACAGTGAAGAAACCAGAGATACCAGTTTGGCCTTGTAGAGAACAGTGATGATTGTTTAGGCTGAAAATGCCAGTTAGGTCTGAAATAACTTGGTCTTAATACTCTAGGCCAGGATTTCTCAGTCTTGGCACTATTGACATTTTGGGGTAGAATAATTCTTTGTCCATGAGGGTCTGTGTGCACGTTATAGGATATTTAGCAGCATTGCTGGCCTCTGACCACTAGATGTCAGTATCACCCCCTGGTTGTGACCAACAAACCCGTTTCCAGACATTGCCAAATCTGTTGGGGACAAAATGGCCCCTGGTTGAGAACCACTGTCATAGGCTATGGGGAGACATCGAAAAAATCTTGGCAGGAGGTGGTCTAATGTAACGAGTATTTGAGGAAGATTAATTTAGAAATGAGAGTTGGATGTATTGACAGTAAAGAGAAGTTGTACAGAGACCTGCTAAAGAGAAAATGATTTATACTATTTTGGTTATCGATTAGAAGGTCTTGAAGACAGATTGTGGCAAGAGTCAGGGAATCTGGGAAAGAGAACTTACGAGTTTTTTAAGTACAGAGACTTGATTTATCCACCTCTCTATTTCACCTAGCACTACACATTGAATTGATGTAGAAAGATGCTCAGTGAGGTTTGTTTTCCTTTTTTGGTTGACTGGTTGAGTGAGTGAATGTGGAGAGAAGGGAAGAAAGAAGAAAGAAATTGAACAACTTTCACTATTTGTATAATTTCTCTGTATATATGATCACGTTTCTTCTCTTTGATGTTCGTAGCGCACTTATCATTGGAGACAGAGTGTTAGCACTTTGAAGGAAATGTGTTATAAGATTCTTAGACTGCAAAAGCGCTTCTGTTTTGTAGTGGTGATGGTGTACAGCCAATTACATATAGAACCACTCTTTATTGAATTCCACTTAACTTGTCACCAGATTAACTGATGCCCATATTCCCCTGCAAAAGATACGGAATGCCTGGGGGTTAGTAGATGCATCTCCAGTATCATCTCCAAACATGTCTGTTCCTCCCCACTGCCCCAGGCAGTTGAGTGTTGGTTTACCAGGAGTCAGTTGTCAATTTTCCAAAAACTGTTTATCCAAATTATACTTATTACCTTTAGTATTTAACATGAAATAACAAAATCTGAGTGCCAAATAGAGGTGTGGATTAATTAACAAAAAGCCCCCTATCCCATGGAAAGCTCACTTTTAATTGAGCTTATATGCTAGTCAATGTATTTCTCATTACTTAATTTTTTTGTTGTTTCACATTTGCAAATTTTATCATATTTCTGTTTCTTTTCATAACTAATAATGACTTAATTTTAGTGTTTGCATGCCATGGAGATCCAAGTCATGATACAGTTTCTGCCTGTAATTCTTATGCAACTCTTCCGAGTTCTCACAAATATGACTCATGAAGATGACGTTCCTATCAACTGCACCATGTGAGTTTCGGTGTTATAATACCAAGATGCTGTTTGAAATATTTCTTATCTTTTAATAGAGGTATTCATTACTAGAAACTTCCCTCTTAGAACTGCTGTTGCTGCATTCCATAGGTTTTGGTATGTTGTGTTTTCATTGTCATTTGTCTCAAGATATTATAAATTTTCCCTTTTCTTTTTTGACTCAGGAACATGTTTAATTTCCACCTATTTTGAATTTTCCACGGTTTCTCCTGTGATTGATTTCTAGTTTCATTCCACTGTGGTTGGAAACAACATTTGATATGATTTCAGTCTTAAAATTCTTAACGCTTGGTGTGTGGCCTAACATATATGGTCTAGCCTAGAGACGATTCTGTGTGTTCATGAAAAGAATGGATATTCTGTTGCTGTTGGATGGAATGTTCTGTATATGTCTGTTAGGTCTATTTGGTGTAAGTGTAGTTCAAGTCCAGCATTTCCTTATTACTTTTCTGTCTGGTTGATCTGTCCATTGTTGAAAGTGGGATATTGAAGTCCTCTATTTTTATATTGCAAAATATTTCTCCTTTCATGTTCATTAATATTTGCTTTATGTATTTAAAAAGATAAATATCTAAGTTCCAATTGAACTTTCTCCAATTATGTAAATGTTCTACACTTGTGTTGTTTAGTATAGCAGCCACCAGCCACATTTGGCTATTGAGCACTTCAGCTGGGGCTGGTTCAGCTGAGGAACATATTTTTTTTTTTTTTTTTTTTTTTGAGACGGAATTTCGCTCTTGTTGCCCCAGCTGTAGTGCAGTGGAGCAATCTCGGCTCACTGCAGCCTTTGCCTCCTGGGTTCAAGCGATTCTTCTGCCTCAGCTTCCCGAGTAGCTGGAATTACAGGCGCCCGCCACCATGCCCGGCTAATTTTGTATTTTTAGTAGAGATGGGGGTTTCACCATGTTGGCCAGGCTGATCTCAAACTCCTGATCTCAGGCGATCCACCCGCCTCGGCCTCCCAAAGTGCTGGGATTACAGGCGTGAGCCACTGTGCCCTGCAGGAACTGAATTTTTAATTGTGTTTAATTTTAATTTTAATCAATTTAAATAGACACAGGTGACTAGGGATGTATATTTAACAGAATGTGGCCCTAAGCCATCAATTTTTACTTGAAAGAATAAGGAAGTATTATTTTTATGTGAAAACAAACAAGGATGTATTGTAGAGTAGAATGCACAATGCACCTGAATTTTGAAATCAAAACAGGATACTTAAATTGTGGGCTGAGTGCTGGAAGTTTCTTGCTTTGCTGCCTCTGCTGTTGCCACAACCTCTTCCACCAGGCCTCACACCACAGCCACACACCATTTGCGTGCATTGCTGCTGTTGGGGATAGTGTGGTTGAAAATGGAAGAAACTTTAGGCCAATGGTTTTCAAAACATGGTTCCCATACCAGTAGCATCAGTATCACCTGGGAATTTAGTAAAATTGTTAATCATTGAGCTTCACTCCAGACCTACAAAATCAGAAACTCTGGGAGAAGGGCTGGGCAATGTAGTCAAAGGACCCACCAGGTGCTTCTTATATGTGCTAAACTTTGAGGACACTGCTAGTCTCTTAGCCCAATTACAGTTCGTATCATTACACCTGCCCCATCTCTCCCTTTTCCCCGTCTGGCGACATGCTTTTCATTGCCTGCCTTTCCTTCCTTCCTTCCTTCCTTCCTTCCTTCCTTCCTTCCTTCCTTCCTTCATTCCTCTTTCCCTCCCTCCCACCCTTGCCCACATCCCCAGCCCCTCTCTCACCAAGAGGGTACAGCAAAGAAACAACCCCATACTCCCAAATGGCAAGAATGACATTATTAATGAAGAAATTATAAAAATACTTAAGACAGGCCTCCATATTTAAACTCCATTGTGCTATATTTTAACTCCATAATTAAAGACTTGGTCTAGAACTTAGTTGACTATGTTTCTCCTTGGAGACTAGGAGTCTCAGGACATCTCAAAGTGGACAGGAAGTCTCCTGAGCATTGTTGAAATGAGCCGCTCAGGGTTTAGTCAGATGTCCTGTTTTCACATTGTGAGGCTGGTTGTCAGACACACACATGTTTTTTTTCCCCATTTGCCACCCTAGTTGATTTGATACAGTC
>NW_016830404.1:138754-150713 GCF_001698545.2 Rhinopithecus bieti
GTGGAGTCTCGCTCTGTCACTCAGGCTGGAGTGCAGTGGTACAATCTTGGCTCACTGCACCCTCTGCCTCCCGGATTCAAGCGATTCTCCTACCTCAGCCTCCCAAGTAGCTGGGATTACAGGTGCCTGCCACCACACCCAGCTAATTTTTGTATTTTTAGTAGAGACGGGGTTTCACTGTATTGGCCAGGCTGGTCTCGAACTCCTGACCTCATGATCCACCCGCCTTGGCCACCCAAAGTGCTGGGATTACAAGCATGAGCCACCGCGCCCCCGGCCTTCATTGTGTTTTTCTATTCTCTTCCTTTTATTCTCACTAGAGGGTATCTCAATATTTATCTAATTTGAAGTCTTTTAATGCATAGTAGCTACCACTATGCTTCAGGCACATACATGGTTTAGAAACAGACGTAACATCTGGGTTGTCAAATTAAATATCCATCTTTTGAACTAGGAAATATATTTTATAAGACCCGAGCATGATACATGCTGAAATCTTTCATACACCTAAACTATCACCATTATATTTAATGCAATCATCTCACTTTTAATTATTTAGGCAGTGGTAGATGTTTTTGGGGCTAGACATGACAATCTTAAGAATCAAAATATGGTAATTCATTATAGTATGACATGCTGACTCTTGTGAATGTCGTTTCAGGGTTCTCTTACATATTGTATCAAAGTGCCACGAAGAAGGCTTGGATAGTTATTTAAGATCATTCATAAAGGTTTGTGGAGTAAAGTTTCTTTCTGAACAATTTGTTTTATGTGACAATTTTGTCTTACAGTTCATTTTTTTGTTTGTTTATTTGTAGTATAGCTTCCGACCTGAAAAACCGAGTGCTCCTCAGGCCCAGCTGATACATGAAACCCTGGCTACTACGATGATAGCAATATTGAAACAGTCTGCAGATTTTTTATCAATAAACAAATTGCTAAAGGTGCGAACATAGGACACAACAAGGAACGAAAGCAGCCATAGACACACTTCTTTTTTGATACCCTCCCGTTTCGCTTCTAGTCTTTCATCAGTTTCACATGTGACCCGTCCTCTCCCCACCACTTATGCCCATGCGTCCTTTTCCTGAAGTTCTCCACAGAACCTTCTTCACTCCAGCTACCCACCCCCTGCCCTCATTTAAATGTGTAAAAGAAAGAATTTTGGATCAAATAGACCTGAGTTAGAATCCTGTATCTGTCACAAAATAGTTTTGTGACCTGGGGCCAGTTATTTAGCATTTCTGAGCCTCCAAATCTTCATTGCTAAAATATAAGTAAAGCATTCAACACATGGTTCCTAGCACATCGTAGGCACTCAAGAAATTATAGCTGTTATTATTGTCACTATTTTTATTACTTCTTTTATTAATGGTAGAATTTCGAGTATCTTGGAGTATATCTGATTGAGGCTTCTCTATACTCTTCCAATTATATGACGTAGGCAAACATCTAGGCTACTTAGGCTGCACGAATGTCACATCAAGGGCAGGGTTGGGGCCCAAGCTAGGTGCAGGTGGTAATAAGATTCATTGAGCACTTAAAAGCGGTAACAAGATGAACTAGAAGTTAGTTTGCTCTTAATACCAGGCGTGGGCAATTAGAAACAATGGTGGGGATAAAATACTCCCCAGTGGGACAAAGGTTCCCATCCTTCCTTTGTATATTACCAGTCAACCCTGAAGTACAATAGTACCTTTTTGCTAAAACCATTTGCAGATACTCTGTGAGACTTTGATAGTGACTTGGGATCACTTGAAAATGTTAGTAAAATTCAAAGACAAGATCCATATTGATTTGTCAAACTTTGCACTTTCCAAGCTTCAAAGATTTGTAACAGTTAAAGATTTTCCTTTCTTTCTCTCTTTTTTTTTTTATTTTAGTACTCATGGTTTTTCTTTGAAATACTTGCAAAGTCGATGGCCAACATACTTGTTTGGGAAGAGAATACAGATTAAGGTAAAGAATAACTTTCAGTTGGCAAATAAATTTTATATATAAAGAAAATATTTGTATAGACAAAAAAAGCTAATCTTTACTCTCAGATAGCCATGCCATGCAAATCTGTATTTATATTTAAGGCTCCCAGTGCTTAGCTTTTGCAATGGTTGCTTACAAAAACAATGAGATGTATTGCGTAAATCTGAGGTCTGCGTTGATATGTTCTCCCACCATCTAATCTGCAGAGACTTTTCACATAGCTTCTTTCCTATAATCATTTGTATGTAAACTCATTACCTTGAATCTTTGCCTTTGTCTTAGGGCTTAAAAAATGTCTCTTGAGGAAGACTTCATTGGGTTAATCAGACATAGCGTTTGCCCGTTGCACTTGCAAGTGTTCAAACACTTTATGTCCTTAAGATATGATCCCGGAATGTGATGTATACATTTTGTTGTAATTTTTAATTGGTTTGAAAGGTAAAACCATTTTTTCTTATTCGTAGGAATCTAAGCTAAGACTTGTGAAGTCACAATGTTTACCTTATACTTTAATATTTTTTCAGAATTTATATAATACGTTTACTGAAATTGAAGTACATGCATACTTTGTGTGCCAGGAAAAAAGTGGAATGAAAACTGGGATTTGTCTGTAACTCAGAAGCATGATATTCCAAAGTTGGGGCAGAACAACCCATTCTTGCTGATAACCTCAGTCAGGTAGATTATTAGAGATCCAGATAGTTCCTGTAATTAGAGAGAGTCAAGTACATCTTGAACTAGTGATGCCATTTTTAAGTTGGAGAACAATTATACATCAGTTTTAAGATACATTTATTTGTAGAATGTGTTTGAAAGTAAAATGGAAACTTAGACCTTTTGGAAGTCTGACTTTTTTCTGTGCCTATTTAATTTCAGCTTCCCCGAGGCCAGAGATTTCCTGAGACATATCATCATGTCTTACATTCACTGCTTCTTGCAATAATTCCCCATGTGACTATTCGGTATGCGGAGATTCTCGAAGAGTCCAAAAATGTGAACTATAGTTTGGCTAGCTTCCTGAAGGTGAGTTAAAGGCAGCTGGAATGTGGTAAGGAACTCCTCTTCATTGACAGGAAACCCAAGAAAAAAATTAAGCACTTTCTAGAGACTCAGCTAGCTCTTCATGAGACTATTGGAAAACTTAGGTTGCTTATAAACATTGGCTATTGTGAACAGTGCTGCAACAAACATGGGAGTGCAGATATCTCTTTGATCCACTGATTTTCTTCCTTTTGGGTATATACCTAAGAGTAGAATGTTGGATCGTATGGTAGCTCTATTTTCAGTTATTTGAGAAACCTCCATAGAAGACATTGGCATTGGCTTGTGCTCTATGTGGCGATTCAAAAATCAGAGAGGCTGGCCGGGCACTGTAGTTCACACCTGTAATCCCAGCACTTTGGGAGGCCGAGGTGGGCGGATCACATGAGGTCAGGAGTTCGAGACCAGCCTGGCCAACATGGTGAAACCCCGTCTCTACCAAAAATACAAAAGTTAGCTGGGTGTGGTGGCAGGCGCCACTAGCTACTTGGGAGGCTGAGGCAAGAGAATCCCTTGAACCTGGGAGGTGGAGGGTGCAGTGAGCCGAGATCACACCACTGCACTCCAGCCTGGGTAATAGAGTGAGACTCCGTCTCAAAACAAAACAAGAAAAGATGTGAGAAGCTATCTTAGTATGTCAAATTTAACTATATATACAAGATAAAGGTGATAACAGTCATACCAGAAATACAAACAAATCTGTTCTTGATAGTGGTTGTACTAATTTACATTCCCACCAATAGGGTAGGAAGGTTCCCTTTTCTCCACATCCTCACCAACACTTGTTATTGCCTCTTTTGGATAAAAGCCGTATCTTTTAGCTTAACTGATCACAGCAAATTTGTCCCCATCCCCCAATGAAATGACGAATTAATTAAATCAGAGGACACATACAGGTGGCCTAGTCAGAAGACAAGTGTTGCTTGTTGCACACAGTGTTTTTAAACATAGTTTAAATGCTTATTTAAATGGGAGCACATACTTTCTAGGTTGCCACCATCCCTACCCACCCCTGAACCTCCTCATGCATTTAAATCATTTCTCTGACCCCATTGGCTTTTGACTTTGCAACTTTTGAACTAAAGCAACCTGTTTGGTGATGTAACCACAGTGTACATGTTGCTGATACATGTAAATGTAAATTGTTAGTGTTGATCAGTGAGGTTATTTTATTCGGGATATACCAGAAGAAACTCTATTTATGAAAGATGGCAAACTTAGCATTGTTAGGTTTTGTTATTGTCAGTATGTAAGGGGCAGTGCGAGAATGTAACTATTTTTCTTTCTTTTTTCTTTCTTTCCTTTTTTTTTTTAATTTGAGACAGAGTCTCCCTCTGTCACCCAGGCTGGAGTGCACTAGTGCGATCTCGGCTCACTGCAACCTCCGCCTCTTGGGTTCAACTGATTCTTGTGTCTCAGCCTCCCAAGTAGCTGGGATTACAGGCATGCATCACCATGCCCAGTATTTTTAGTAGAGATGGGGTTTTGCCATGTTGGCCTGGCTGGTCTTGAACTCCTGACTTCAAGTGATCTACCCATCTTGGCCTGAATGTAACTGTTTGTGATAAAGTGGGTAACAACAATATTTGATGTGTGGCAGAGACAAGCATGGTGGGTTGCTAATGCACGTAGTTTTTACTTTCCTCTTTCCATTCTCCCTCTCTTCACTTCTCAGAGTTCTTCGTTACTCTCAAAACTCTTCATGTTAAGAACCTTGTGGGCAACAATTCATCCAAGGAGTTTTAGTTTCTAACATATCCTTGTTGTTAATTAAAAATTCACAACTAGGTTTCACATATCTTGAGTATGATTTTCTGACGTAAGACTTCTCTTTGCCAGAATTAAAATAAAGTTTTAACCCTATTACACAAGCCTTTTTTTGTGTATTAAAAAAGGAAACATCCACATATCTTTTAAAATAAACTACAAATTAGATTATCTGAAATGTAGAACATTAGCTTCTTCCATGGAGTTTAAACTTGAAGTTTAGTATGTAAAGGGAACAGAACAGTTTTGGTTTAGTAGCAGCATTTACTTAATTCAAGTCAGCAAACACTGGCTTGTCTTTTTTTTTTTTTCTTTTTTTGAGACTGAGTCTTGCTCTGTCGCCCAGGCTGGAGTGCAGTGGCGTGATCTCAGCTCACTTCAAGCTCCGCCTCCCGGGATCACACCATTCTCCTGCCTCAGCCTCCCGAGTAGCTGGGACTACTGGCGCCCGCCACCTCGCCCGGCTAATTTTTTGTATTTTTTAGTAGAGACGAGGTTTCACCGTGTTAGCCAGGATGGTCTCGATCTCCTGACCTCGTGATCCACCCGCCTCGGCCTCCCAAAGTGCTGGAATTACAGGCGTGAGCCACTGTGCCCGGCCCATTGGCTTGTCTTCTGTGTGGCAATTCAAAGATGTGAGAGGCTGTGTTTGTGGTCAAATTTGAATATATATACAAGATAAAGGTGATAATAGTAACACCAGAAATGCAGACAGAATACTATAGAAAAATTAGAAAGGGAGAGAGAGATTATGACCAGGCAGCATGAAACAAGTAGCGTAGTGCGGAGTTCCCCAGGACAAGAGTTGAGCATGTTGCAGTTAGAGGATCCCTGAGCAAAGATGAAATTTGCATGTTCAAAAATTATTTAGGGACGAGTGAAAACTCATTGTGTGATGAGTTTAGGAAGTATGGAGAAAGAACTGGAAAGGCCATCTGGTGCCAATAACAGAAGGCCTTGAATGTCAAGTTAAGGAATTTGGACTTTGATTCATATGCAGTGGAGCAACACCAAATACTTCGGAGGATACTTTTCTTGCTGTTATGATAGATGAAGTGAGGAAGAGACCCGAGCCGAGTCAGGGCAACCGATTAGAAAACCAATTGTCTGCCTGGCACAATCCACTTATCTTTTAGGCTCAGCTCTTCCCTGGCCTTTCCAGGCAGTGTTGATCACCCCTTCTGTTGTTCATCTGTCTTTTACATAGTTCTATGGCACTTCTTATTATACACTATGTTTTCATTATGTGATTGTCTTCACTATTAGACATGATTATGGACCATGCCTATTCCACTTTGTGTTTCTCTAGAATGTAATACATTGTCTCAAACATAGTAGATCCTCTAAATGTTTGTTGGATGCTGGAATAAATAAATATGAGCCTCACTTAGTAATCCAGATGACAAGTGATGAGGGTCTGACCCTGGGCAGTGGCAGCAGAAGTGGAAAGGAGAGTATGAGATGCAAGACGCAGGTAGCTGGTTAATCAAATACTGAATTATTTGGATTTCACAGAAATATTCTAGGCACTATGAAGGATATAAAGGAAAAGATCATTCTTATTGTCCAATCCTGGTGAGATGACAGGAAAATAGTAAAATACAAGCTAATACTGAATAAAGTGTTTAAAGGGATCCATGGACCAATGTAGTTCAGGAAGATGGGATTTCATGAGAATCTTAAAGAATGAACAAGATCAGATAGAAGTAGCGATAGAATTGCTAGGTGTGGCATGAGTCAAAGACCTAGAGGTGGGAATACACAGTGCATCTTGAGGGGATAATAAGTGAATGATGGCTGAGCATGCTGGTGCCCGCCTTAGTCCCGGCTACTTGGGAGACCGAGGCAGGAGGATTGTTTGAAGCTGCAGTGCGCTATGACTGTGCTACTACACTCCAGCCTGAGTGACAGAGCAAGACTCTGCCTGTCTCTTTCTCTCTGTTGTTTTTTTTTTTCTGTTTTGAGACAGAGTCAAAGGAAGTCAATGAGATCTGTTGGCAAATGAAACTGGACAAGTAAGTTGGGACAAGATTGTGAGTGTTCTTGAATGCCAAGCTAAGGAGTTTGAAATTATATTAGAGACGATAGGGAACTATTGGAAGCTTTGGGGCAGGAAAATGACACAATTAGGGCTGGGACTTAGAGGTTAATCTGGAAGCAGATGGATGGAGACGTGAGAGACATGAAGACTGAGGAGGTTAACTACAGTTTTTCAGTTGCAAGGTAGTGAGAGCCTTAACTAGGAGAATGACAGCAGGCAAATATGAATAACTTAGGGCTGTCACAGAGAAGGGAGGTTTTACGCCTTGACTTCACTGAACACAAAAACCCTTTTGGTCTGAATTATTAATATTTACATAGGCAAGTCTCACTTTCATCAGCTAACAGACTACCTTACACTTCCCTTTGGAAGTGGGAGTTGACCAAAATGAGGTCAACTCACTTGGGCTTTGGGAGTTGACCAAAATGAGGAAGTGTAGCTGAATAGATTACAGATATGTATGTGTGTCTGTGTGTGTATGTGTGTATATGTATAGATAAATGTATATTTGTGTGTGTGGCTCTATATACATCTTGTTCTGAAAACTGTATAATTGAGGCCCTTCAGTCCCAATTCCAGTGATGCCACTTGCCCTTTATCTTTTTCTTTAAGGTCACCTGAAGCTCAGAAAGTTATCTATAAAACAAAATGTCTTTCTTTTGTGTGGAACCAATTTTGAATTTTAAAACTTTACATTTTAAAATTTAGACTTTTAGAATTATGTAACTAACCCTTAGTTTTGTTTTGGTTCCTACAGCGCTGTTTGACACTAATGGATAGAGGATTTATTTTCAATTTAATAAATGACTATATATCTGGATTCAGCCCCAAAGATCCTAAGGTAAGTTATAAGGACATGATCGTAGTGGATGTCAGACATCTGAGCATAAGACCAAAAGTGACATTTATTCTCTTCTAGGGGATTAGGAACTGTTGTTTTTATTTAGGTACTTGGAGTATAGACATACTTAAAAGCAAGGAATACTGGACTGTGTTTTGGGGTCCCCAGGACCCCCCATGTGTTCAATAGCTCATTCTAAGGATTTACAGACTCAACATATAGCTGTATTGATGGCTAAGATTCGTGAGCATGATACGATGAGGATACTCAGCTGAATCGGGAAAGGAAAAGACATCGAATAGGGTGGATAGCAATCTACACGCAGCCTTTCTGAACTCTTTCCCTCCTGTGAAGGGCCTCACAGAACACAGCCTCCTTCCAGCAGTGAAAATGCACTTGTAAGTGTGCAATATTCCTGTTCAAGGAAGGCCTGTTTAAAACTCAGAGTTGAAGGGTTTTATTGAGGGCTGATTATGTGTTGGAGGCTGGTCAAAATT
This sequence comes from Rhinopithecus bieti, assembly GCF_001698545.2. Classification (NCBI taxonomy): domain Eukaryota; kingdom Metazoa; phylum Chordata; class Mammalia; order Primates; family Cercopithecidae; genus Rhinopithecus; species Rhinopithecus bieti. Next base: position 146,922 of record NW_016830404.1, read on the forward strand.
CCAGACTCTCAGAAAGGAAAGCAAAGCAGGTGTTCACTATAAATCACATTGTTTGTACAAACAGTCTAAGCAGGCTGACACAGAAGGCGCAACTTATCATGTAGGGAACATTTCAAAATTTCATTTTTTAGATGCCAGCCAACAAGCAGTCCTTTTAAAGGGTAGCAGTCTTGGACCTGGTATGTTAACTCTTTCCTGCACAGGTCGCATCTCAAGGTATGCTTAGAATACTAAGCACTTCTGTTGTGAAAAATAATGCACTGTATTAAATTCTTAAAATAGCAAATGCCTACTAAATATGAGCTAATGTATCATTTCTTTCCATTTAGGTTCTGGCTGAATACAAGTTTGAGTTTCTGCAAACAATTTGCAATCACGAACATTACATTCCTCTGAACTTGCCAATGGCATTTGCAAAACCTAAACTGCAGCGGGTTCAAGGCATGTATTTGCATTTTCCATCATTTGAGTTTGTTTTTTTCCATGTTTTGCTAGCGCTAGTGTAGTATAATGTTTTCTAGTTGAACCAGTCAACTTGAAGGTAAATTCAGAATTGTTACTATCTGAAGTCCGTTAATGTTTTTCTGCATTTCCTTCATAATATCAGTAATAATATTCATAGTGTGAAGAAATCAGGTGTGTTAATAGATTGCTGCTTAAACACAGATGTCAGATACTAGTGAAATTACTTTCTGTAGTAGTGTTTGGGATCTTGTATAAGACTAAATTAAGAAAAAGACATGTAAATGCATTTCTCCTCAAAGCATCAAAAAATGTAAAGGTAGAGTAAAACAGTAACATGTTTGTGCTAAATTTATGAAATGCCTTCAGTTATCTCCATTGCTAGTTTTATTGAATGCTTTGTTGTATAGCACTATTCTTATGTTACTATGTTTTTTATTTGTCCCTTTTCTTTTCATATATTAATTAGATTTTTTTTCATTTGCGGTGGACCGTTTGACTTCAGTAGGTAGGTTTAACTCGGTTCACTCTAAATTAGCTTGCTGTTTTAGAAAACAATTGATTTGATGAATTGCTAAGATGGATGGGGGCTTTGTTTGCTTTTCAAATCCTCCCTAGCCAAATACCCAGAAAATCTAGGAGGCAGTGTGTTTGTTTAGTTTTAAAATAAAATTGAGTGTTGCTAGAGAAATCAACTTTAAAACATCTTCCTTCAAAACACAAGTTCCTGCTGCAAGCCAGCATAGAGGCCATGAATGGGGAACTGGAAGTTACTTGTGTGTGTGTGTGTGTGTGTGTGTGTGGTGTGTGTGTGTGTGTGGTGTGTGTGTGTGTGGTGTGTGTGTGTATGTGACCTCTCTCAGGCTTTCCTCTGTCTCTTAGATGCTGTTTAGTGATATCTTGGCCACAATTCTGCAGGTGTAGATGAAACCACCTGATTGGATTTGTTCAAATCACCAAAGTAACAAATTGATTACCATTTGTAAAATCTACTCACATAAAGCCACCTTTGTTAGTCCTGGCCCTTATGCGTAGAAGGTGATAGGGATTCACAAAAGGGTATGACCAATGCAGGAAGAAAATAATCTGCCTTGGTCTGTGTAGAAGTATTTGCTGAGTGGTGGTTTTAGTGATGGAATTATAGCCAGTGAAAATGGAGAAAAAATATTTTTAAACCATAGTACTCCTATTCAACTACCCCCTTACTTGATCCTGAGCATGTAGCTCATATACTTCACCCAATATTTATTTATAACTATGAGGAAGTCAGGAAAAAGAAGGGGTGGACAGATCATGAGGATTTAGGATTAAATTGGACTACTCGCAGCATTTAAGTCCCAACTGAATATAAAGCATTATATTAAGTGCTGAACAGGCCAAAAGAGAAATAGAAAACATATTCTTCAGCTTCATGGCCTATCTAATTAAATAGTACTGGAGAGGAAATAAAGATAGTAGAAATCTTCCATAGAAATTACTAAACTTGGCTGGGCGCGGTGGCTAACGTCTGTAATCCCAGCACTTTGGGAAGCCAAGGCAGGTGGATCACAAGGTCAGGAGTTAGAGACCAGCCTGGCCAATATGGTGAAACCCCGTCTCTACTAAAAATACAAAAAAATTAGCTGGGCATGGTGGCACATGCCTGTAATCCAACTACTCAGGAGGCTGAGGCAGGAGAATTGCTTAAACCTGGGAGGCAGAGGTTGCAGTGAGTCGAGATCGCGCCACTGCACTCCAGCCTGGGTGACAGAGATAGACTGTCACAAACAAACAAATTACTAAACCTGATCACAGTCCCCTATAAGTACTTATAAAGCAAGTCCCAACCATGATATTAACATCTGAGATTTAAAATAGACTGAGGATCTAGGCCGGGCACAGTGGCTCATTCCTGTAATCCCAGCACTTCAGAAGGCCAAGGCAGAGAGATCACCTGAGCTCAGGAGTTCGAGACCATCCTGGCCAACATGGTGAAACCCCGTCCCTACTAAAAATACAAAAAAGGGGCGTGGTGGTGCTCATCTATAGTCGCAGCTACTTCAGAGGCTGAGGCAGGAGAATTGCTTGAACCCGGGAGGCAGAGGTTGCAGTGAGCTGAGATTGTGCCACTGAGCTCCAGCCTGGGCAACAGAGTGAGACTCCATCTCAAATAAATAAATAAATAAAATAGACTGAGGATCTTAAAAGAAGGGAAAGACATAGTTCGAAGTGATTATTTTCTGATATAAAATATTTGGTTTTGAGTGATGATGGATTGGAATGGAATGAGACTGTTTTCCTTATTGTTCTTATGTCCCATGTATATTTTCAGCCCAATATATAATATTTACTGAAACAGTCAATACTGTCAGACTATTCAGTTGTTTAGTTTGTCTTTTCCCACTTTGTAAGTATAAATGGATAAGTAAGTCAAGCATTATTGTATAGAATTTTTCAGATGTATAGTTGTGACAAAATCTCTTCAGCTATGAAGAAATCTGTTAAAACGTTGCAAAATATATAATTATTTTATTGTAGGTTGTATCATAAGATTTCTATGAGTTCAAAAGAATACGGGGAAAAAAAAATCTAGGGACTTTCTTCCTGACTGAAATGATCATTAAAGTTATCGTCTAGCCCAAAATATGAGTGCACCTGTCTTGTAAATTTTGCATGCTTATTCTAGATGATAAAAGAGCTGCTCAGAATCATTAATAATAAAAATTATAGCTCTTGCTAGCATGATCACATATTATTAAATAATACAGTATTTTAATTATAATCATTTTTGAATATTTTCATAAATGGGTTTTAAATTTCATTGTACTGCAGATTCAAATCTTGAATACAGTTTATCAGATGAGTATTGCAAGCATCACTTCTTGGTTGGTCTACTTCTGAGGGAAACTTCCATTGCTCTTCAGGACAATTATGAGATCAGATATACAGCTATCTCTGTCATAAAGAATCTTTTGATAAAACATGCATTTGACACAAGATACCAGCACAAGGTAAGGATATCCATGCAGTCATCAGTATCACACTGGTAAAGTTCTACTATGATTTTTTATAGAAGATGAAGTTTTTTTTAGCAAGGAACATTATATAAGCATTGAGGAAAATTTATTTTGCTTCAAATCATAAGTTTTTTTTTTGGGGGGGGGGGGGGGAGACAGAGTCTCACTCTGTCACCCAGGCTGGAGTGCAGTGGGATGATCTCGGCTCACTGCAACCTTTGCCTCCCAGGTTCAAGCGATTCTTGTGCCCAGCCCCAGCCTCAAATCATTAGGTTTTTAAAAATACCATTTAGGACTGGGAGCAGTGGCTCACGCCTGTAATCCCAGCACATTG
>NW_016830404.1:152864-163697 GCF_001698545.2 Rhinopithecus bieti
TGTATAGTTCTTGTACCCACTACAAGTAATGTTGATACCTAAGAGAATTGCAGATTCTAATTCTAGTTGGGCTGTGAGCAAATCTTTTTACCTTTTTTGAAAAAGTAATCCACATGCATGGTGAAAAACAAAAATCAAAATGCCTGTCTCCCATTCCTTACCTCCACTCACCAATTCATCTTTCCAGAAGCAACTACTCTTGTAAGTTTATTTATACTTCTATTTTATACAAGCACAAGCCTATATGATATATATGTATAAAATACAACAGAAACCATTATACATTTTTCTTTTTTCATTTAACAATACAGCCTGAAGGTTAGATCTACCGCATTTTAAAAAGTAGCTGCATAGTATTTTATCATATGGATATACTTTATTTTATTTATCTAACTAGTCTTCTATTAATAGATTCTTCGGTTATATTCTATTTGTTGTGCAGGCGAAATTTTTAACATATTTGGCAATGACTTTATGTTTTCCTGTGTTCCTGCTTCCCTGAGAGAGTTGTAATTTCTCTTCCCCTAGAGATCACTCACTATCAGAACTAAAATGGACTCCTATTTAGAAGCCATAATATTAATAATAGCAGCTAAAATTTATTAAGGGCTCACTATATGCCAAGCACTATTTTAAATATCTCACATTAATTGACATCATTATTATTACCCCCATTTTACCAAAGAGAAAACTATAGTTAAGTGATTTGATTGTAATCAAGTAGCTAGTAACGGGAGAACTGGGTTTTGTGCATGTCTCTAACTGCAAGATCTGTGCTGTCAGCCACTAGCTATACTGCCTTTTAAATCTCAACTTGGGACATTGAAAAATTAGAAAACCACCAAAAAAAGGGTAATCACTAAGTGAAAAATCTTGACACCAAAGCCATGGAACAAAGGAAAGTAATGAGAGTTAAAAGGCCGGGCGGGGTGGCTCACTCCTGTAATCCCAGCACTTTGGGAGGCTGAGGAGGGCAGATCACCTGAGGTTGGGAGTTCGAGACCAGCCTGGCCAACATAGTAAAAGCCCTGTTTCTACTAAAAATACAAAAATTAGCCAGGCATGGTGGTGGGTACCTGTAATCCCAGCTACTTGGGAGGCTGAGACAGGGGAATCTCTTGAACCCAGGAGGCAGAGGTTGCAGTGAGCTGAGATCGTACCTCTGCACTCCAGCCTGGGTGACAGAGTAAGACTCAGTCTCAAAAAAAAAAAAAGAATTAGTTAAGATGATTCATGGTAACTATATTCACATATTTAAAGGTTTGCCATGCAAAAGTAGAAGTAGACTTTTTCTTGTACTCCAAAGGGCAGAGCTATACCTAGGAGGTAGAACTTATGAGGAGTGTATTTCAGATAAAGGACTTTTCTAATAGAACCCATGAAAGGGCTGGAGTTTTAAAGAAGTTTAAAAAACTATTTGTCAAGGATACATGTAAGGGCCATTCATTCCTGACTTCAGCAGGAAGTTCAACTAGGTTAGTGGTTCTGAAACACATCAGCATCATCTGGACCAGTCCAGACCTAGTAAATCAGAATCTTCTGGTGGTAGAGACTATTACTGATGGGATACTATGTTGGAAGAAAGTCTGTTAAGGGTTTTTGAAATTGACCAAAGAAGTGCAAATGGCCAATTAACACATGAAAAATTGTTCAACCTCAATAGTAAATGCAAACTAAACAATAGTAAGAGACCAGTAATCTTCTATATTCTACATGTTGACCATTTTGCCCTAGAGGGCCTTATCTAATTCTCCAGAAAAACCTGAAGTCATGAAAGATGGAGGGCAACTCTTGTGCCACCACAGCTACTATTTTCTCTGATTTGAGTATATATACGTATCTGGTGAGGAATGTCTATAAGCTGAGGAAAGCAATAAATAAATTTGTATAAGAGGTACCACATTAATTAAGAGTCCTGGTGGTCAGTTTTATTTACATATTTACAAATATATCAGTCTCCCAAGTCTTATAATTGACTTTGGGGACCAAGTTCATATTATTGTAATTGTAGCTTTAATGGAAGCAAAAAATGTTTCTTGAATGAATACAGTAACTTACCATTTTTTCACTTCTTCCACTTACTCATTCATTCCTTCAGCTAATATGTATTGACCATCTGCTATGTGCCCAGGTACAGGGGATGAAGCAGTGAACAAGACAGACACTGTCCCTGCTCTCATGAAGCTCAACCCTCACTGGAGCTGAAAAACGGGACTAATATCATCTGTTTTATATACCAACTTCTATTTTTTACAGAAACCTTTTACTTCATGTAGTTATGCTTGAGGGATATAATTTGATTCTGTATCATGGATAAATCCAAATGCCAACAAAGTTCTGTGGTAATTAGTTTTCGTAGAAAGAGACTCATGCTTCAGTAATTTGTTATGGATGTTAGCCTACTTTTTAGTCTTTAAGTTGATATATGAAACCAACTCCATTTATTTGTAATATATACATATTATATACCTATTAAGCTCTCAATAATTATTTTTTCAGAACCAACAAGCCAAAATAGCACAATTGTACCTTCCCTTTGTTGGACTACTTTTGGAAAATATACAGCGATTAGCAGGTCGAGATACCTTGTATTCTTGTGCAGCCATGCCTAATTCTGTAAGTAGTAATGTGTTTCTGTTGGAATTTTATCCTGTTTTATTGAATGCATTTGGAATTGGGGTCATATGCTATATGATCTCAACCTTAAGAGTTCACTTTTTTTGGTTTGTTTTTTTAAGCCACAGTCTCGCTCTATCACCCAGGCTGGAGTGTAGTGGCACAATCATAGTTCACTGTAGTCTCAAACTCCTGTGCTCAAGTGATCCTCCTGCTTTGGCCTCCCGAGTAGCTGGGACTAAAGGCATACGCCACCACGCCCAGCTAATGTTTTAATTTTAGCAGAGACAAGGTCTCACTGTGCAGCCCAGGCTGGTCTCAAACTCCTAAGCTCAAGGAATCCTCCCGCCTCAGCCCCCTGAAGTGCTGGGATTACAGACATGAGCCACTGTGCCCAGCCAAGAGTTCATTTTTTACTCCATGTACAGTGTTTTTCCTAATACAGTGCTTTGCAAACTTTAATGTGCATATGAATCACCTGGGGAATTTGTTAAAACAGATTTTTTTTTTTCGAGACAGAGTCTCGCTCTGTCACCCAGGTTGGAGTGCAGTAGCATGATCTCGGCTCACTGCAGCCTCCGCCTCCTGGGTTCAAGGTATTCTCCTGGCTCAGCCTCCTGAATATCTCGGACTACAGGTGCCCGCCACCATGCCTGGCTAATATTTTTGTATATTTAGTAGAGACGGGGTTTCACCATGTTAGCCAGGCTGGTCTGGAACTCCTGACCTCAGGCGATCCACCCACCACGGCCTCCCAAAGTGCTGGGATTACAGGCATGAGGCATCACGCCCAGCCAACAGATTCTAATTCAATAGGCCTGGGGTGGGACTTGAGAGCATGCATTTCTAACAAGCTTTTGACTGCTTCTGGTCCTAGGATTGCACTTTGGATAACAAAGTCCAAGAGAACACCACAAATCCTTTGAACCCTGTGTTTTGTTCTAAACATTTTCTGTTGTTGTATGGCTTCATACATTTATTCAACTTAAACTGAACAAAAGATTCTCTACTTCCAAGATATTAGGCACTGGGGACTAAACTGTATTCCTTATTCCTTTGCTTCTCCTTTCCCTTAGTAGTCTCCTTCAGCACTTCTTGGTGAGACCCTTAGTTTATCACAATTGGTCTGTGCTTTTTTTGCTCCCCTTAGAATTTTAAGAATTGGAAGGAACTTTGGAGGTGATCAGTCTCCTATTTGGCAAAACAACCTTTTGCCATTGTAATAATTTAAACATTCCTTCTCACATTAGACCTAAAAGGTTTCCTATCCACTGGTCTTACTTTTGTCTTCTAGAGACACATGAAACACATCTGTTCCCATCTCCAAATGTACTCTTTCCACATGTGCCTTCTAAATTTTTCTCCAAGCTAAATATCTCCACTAATCTGTCATTCCAAATCCTTTACTTTTTTTTTCTTTTTCTTTTCTTTTCTTTTTTTTTTTTTTGAGACAAAGTCTCACTCTGTCACCCAGACTGAAGTGCAGTGGCACAATCTCAGCTCACTGCAATCTCTGCCTCCTGGGTTCAAGTTATTCTCCTGCTCAGCCTCCTGAGTAGCTGGGATTACAGGTATGCGCCATCACGCCCAGCTAATTTTTTTTGTACTTTTAGTAGAGATGGGGTTTCACCATGTTGGCCAGGCTGGTCTTGAAATCCTGACCTCAAGTGATCTGCCTGCCTCAGCCTCCCAAAGTGCTAGAATTATAGGCATGAGCCACCGTGCCCGGTCCCCAAAACCCGTTGCTTTCTTGGTCACCCCTTTTCCGAATGTGCTCCAGTTTACCAGTAACCCTATTAAAATACAATGTCCAAATTATACACTTTATAGTCTGCCCAGTGGAACTGTTAACTTCTGCCCCCATCCATGTTCTATATGGCCCAAGATCACCTGTGCACTTTGGCTGGCCACATCGTATTGTTGGATAGCAGGTTAAACTCCATCATTTACAGCTTCCTCTGCAAATTCCCCCTATGAAATGCTACAGCCAATTTGTCATGCCTGTCCTGCGTTCCTGAGGACACTGCTTTTAAGCTTTTCTAGTGGCTTGCTCGCTCCTGACTCCCAGTCATGTCAACTGGCTGAATGTGGATACTACACCTACCTGAATGTCAGGCTGGTCTCGCTTTACAAATACAGTATCTCATGCTTATGCTCCCTCCACATATATCTGACAGCATTATTTGGAAATATTTCACTTCTCTGTACTCTTTGCAGCTCAAGTTTCCTTAGGGCTTCTGGTCACACACCTTCTTCTAGCGTTGCCCTGGTTCTAAGGAGGAGAACTGAATGATGTTAAGACTTTACCAGGCCGGGCGCCGTGGTGCATGTCTGTAATCCCAGCACTTTGGGAGGCCGAGGCAGGAGGATCACTTGAGTCCAGGAGTTTTAGACCAACCTAGGCAACATGGCAAAGCCCCATCTCTAAAAAAATGCAAAAATTAGCTGGGTGTGGTGGTGTATGCCTGTAGTCCTAGCTAATCTGGAGGCTGAAGTGAGAGGGTCGCTTGAGCCCAGGAGGTTGAGGCTACAGTGAGCTATGATCACGCCACTGCACTCCAGCCTGGACTACACAGCAAGACCCTGTCTCAAAAAACAAAAACAAAAAAGACTGTATCAGTTGCGGCTATCTAGAATTATGTCACTTGGCTAGAGGTCATGGTTACAACAGTATGCTAGTAGCTTTTTTTTTTTAAAGAGTCACGTAAATACTAATTACTAGTATTTGATTTAGACTTTCACAGTGAGCTTTGTTTAAAATCAGTGTAACATTTTGTTCTGTTAATTCAGGTTTCTTATCCTATATACGAATTTGTTTAAATAACACAGGTATCATATTCCATTACAGACATCCAGAGATGAGTTTCCATGTGGCTTTACTTCACCTGCCAATAGAGGGAGTCTGAGCACTGACAAAGACCCCGGTAATTAAACCTTTTGGAGATGATACATTGCATGGGTGTTTAGAAATGTGCCCTCTACTTCTCAGTATTTTTGATATATTTCATAATAAAGACCATACATAGCTTGATCTCTACTAAAGTTTAATTAAAATCTGACTCATACTTGCAGTCAAATTTATTTGCCGAGGTTTCCTTGTCTAAGCTTATCTAAGCTTGGCATACTGACAAAATAGAGGATAATGAGAAAAATACTGGTTTCTTTATCTGTCACCAGTTTTAAGCCAGATACCTCCCTTCTCTGGGCTCAAGTTTTCTTGTCTATAAAATTGTCTTTTAAATTGTGTGGCTTTATTTTATGGCTTCCAAGGAATTTCTTGTTATTTTGTACGTGCTAAAGTGTTTTGAAAGGTGAAAAGTTGCTTCACTTTTACATGGTTTCTTATGGTGTTTTCATATAATAAACTTCACATTTTAGATGTCCAAGATCTATTCCCTATATTAATGTCTCTACTTAAATTAGTTCAGTACTTATTTTTTTAAATATTTCTGACAGTTCCTCCTCTTGCCAACAAGGACTTGACTTTTTTTTTTGCAGCTTATGGGTCTTTTCAAAATGGACATGGAATTAAGAGAGAAGATTCAAGAGGTTCCCTCATCCCAGAAGGAGCAACAGGATTTCCAGATCAGGGCAACACTGGTGAAAATGTAAGAACTTAAATATATAGGATGACCCTAGTGACACATTAGGCTGCAACAATTTTTTTATAGTATAAATGTGAGCATCTCTACTCTCCTGTAGTCCATCCTGGCTCTGCAAAAAGCATCCCATAATTCTTAGATATTTTAGCAGTATCTTCCTATACTGGCAGCTGCTACTTCAGTGTCTTAAACTATTTATGGAGAATGAGGCATTCATCCTCAAGTGTTCGAACTCTGAATATCTCCTTTGACCCTAGCACGCTATTTTAGTGAGGGGAAATTCAAGTTTAAAATATCTAATGTGCCTTGTTATTTAAAACAAAGCACATCCTGGCAGGATTAATGCAGTCTTTCATTCTTTTGTAATAGAGTAATGATATTAATTTGGGAGGAAAAAATATAAATCCCGAAACTGATAATCTTAGGGTCCCAGCATCACTTAATCAGAATATATCCTCCCAACTCTTCTGTCAAGTTGTTTCACGCCTACCATTAAAGTTTGAGATGTGACTGCCTTAAGACAGAGAGACCTCATTTTAGACCAGTAAAGTTTTGCCATGTTGTTATGTAAAATCATTGAATCGTATAAAATTATATTAGAAAGGTCTAGAAGAAAAAAAATTCCAACTCTCAATTTACAAATGAAAACTGGGATTATGACTTAGAACAACCAGCTATGGCAGAACCATACTCGAACCTAGATTTTCTAATATGAGCACTTTTTCTCCTATATCATGGTGCTCTTAGTGTGCATCAGGATCACTTGAAGGGCTTAAAAAAATAGATGTCTGGGCCTCACCCCAGGGTGAGATTCAATACGTCTGGAATAGGGCCTGCTAACATGTATTTCTAAGTTCCCAGGTGATGTTGATGCTGTTGGTTGGGTATTGTTACCCTTGAGAGCCAGTGAACTATACTTCCACTGGTTCCTTGAGCCTTTGGGTAAACAGTAATTCATTCACAAATGTTTCTCTTTTACACCATTTAGAAATTGTGACAACAGGTACTGTCATAGCTAAGGCAAATAAAGGTCAGAGAGGTTGAATGACTTGCTAGTAGTCACATAGTAGCTAGGCAAGCAATCAGAACCTAGGCCTGTTTGCTCCAAGTAAAAGTTCTTTCTTAGTAAATTCCACCTTAGTCAATGGTGCATCCCCAGTTTAGCTCAACTGAAAGTATTAGTTTTTAACAACTGCAATTTTGTAAGGAGATTATTGTTATTCTATTCATATAAATCCCCAAGTAAGTCAGATCTTGTCATGCTTAATTTCTGATATTTTTTTAAAAGTCATTAAATAAGAGGAACACATCAGTACTTTGTAGAGGTGCTAATTTTGAAGTATTACTGGGTACTCCTAAGTGTAATTACCATAATATAATTAGCCCATTTTATTTATTTATTATATTTTTTAGAAATAAGGTCTTGCTCAGTCACCCAGGCTGGAGTGCAGTGACAGATCAGTATGCTCACTGCAGCCTTGAACTCCTGGGCTCAAGCAGTCTTCCTAACTCAGCCTCCCAAGTAGCTAGGACTACAGGCATGCACCACCACAGCCCAGCTTTTTTTTTTTTTTTTTTGTAGAAACAGGTTTTGCTATATTGCCCAGGCTGGTCTTAAACTCCTGGCCTCAAGTGATCCTCCCACCTGAGCTTCCCAAAGCACTGGGTCTACAGGTGTGGGCTACCATGCCTGGCTTCTATTAGCTCTTAAGATAGATTTTCTAATGCATGATTTTGAGGTTGGATTTTAATAAACTCTAAGGAGAGATTCAAATGAAAAAGTTTAAGATGTTTCTTATGCTTTCACTCCATGTAAAAGTTATCTTTCCTTAAATAGCCATGATTATTTTAAAATTTTACCACTAAAACACATGGCATATGAGAATGAAACATACACAGTATTCATGGCTATATCTTTGTGAAGACCCCAAGGTAATTTCTAGTGATACTACTAGCTATTACTAGGAAAGAAAGATTCAGCCCATTCACCTTCAAGTTGTGATATAAAATTTAGATTTATGTTTAGAATATTCCCAAACTGATCTAATGATAAAAAAAGAGTTACTGAGTTAAAGGCTGTGGAAAATTATGGTACGGATACTATTTCACAAACATCCTGTCCTTATAGACCCGACAGAGTTCTACAAGGAGTAGTGTATCCCAGTATAACCGCCTGGATCAGTATGAAATCAGAAACCTCCTGATGTGCTACCTGTATATAGTAAAAATGATTTCAGAAGGTGAGTTACCAGCATATTAAGCATGGACTGTACTAGACATACACCCTCACAGGTTCACAAATTCATGCAACAATATTTGATCATCATCCGGAGGTAGAGCACATGCACATTATAAACAGATATTTGGAGACTCTGACCTTAAAATGTTTCTTAAATTGAACCTCAAAATAGGTTCATGTCAGTCACACAAGTTCGAGTCTTTGAAATAATTTTAACATAATTTTGCAAATAAATTTCTAAAATGAGGCAATGGTNGATTTAGCATAAACATCAAAGATTATGTTGTGGAATCTGGAAATTGCTAACATTTATGGAATTTCTTCTTAAGGCAATGAAAATGTTGTAAAACTGTGGTGAAGGTTTCACTACTTTGAAGAAACTATAAGCTATTGTACTATTGTGGGTTATTTATGTGGGCATTTTTATGGTAAATGAATCTCTCAATAAATTTGTTTTTTTGAAAAAGAGGCCCAATCTTTATCTCTTCTCCACTCCCATTGCCTCACTTGACTAGCCTTAAAAAAAAAATAGGTCCAAGAGATACGTTAGAAAAAAAAGTGGAACTGAACAAAAAAGCGGTTGAATACCACCATAGCCCAAAGAATGAGGGAGAGAGAAGGTAGGAGGAGGGGAAAAGCTGCATTGCCGACTAGTTCTCTCCCCTCCTCCACTGTAGGTCTCACACACACAGACACACACATACACACACATACATCACATTCTGTACTAACCAGAGACAAGTCTCTGGTTGTTTTATTTTAATGTCATGGGTAAAACCATGACTGTTTTTTGTTTCATTTTGTTTTGAAGACGGAGTCTCACTCTGTCGCCCAGGCTGGAGTGCAGTGGCAGGATCTCAGCTCACTGCAACCTCCACCTCCCAGGTTCAAGCGATTTTCCTGTCTCAGCCTCTGGAGTAGCTGGGACTACAGGCACCCGCCACCACGCCTGGCTAATTTTTTGTATTTTTAATAGAGATGGGGTTTCACGGTGTTAGCCAGGATGGTCTCGATCTCCTGACCTCGTGATCCGCCTGCCTTGGCCTCCCAAAGTGCTGGGATTACAGGCATGAGCCACCGTGCCTGGCCCGTGACTGTTTTATTTCTTGTGCACTTGATAGTTCCTCTTATTCTTGCAAATGTTGACCATGCCTGCTCAGTGGCAGGTACTCTGTGCCAAATATTCGGTCTTTGCTTTTTGATTTTAAAAAGCACGTTTTCAATAACTAGTATACAGTCTATGTCACATCTCTTTATCTTTTATATGTATAAAGTCATGCTGTATATCTGTAAAGTCATATTCATTTTGTTCTAATAAATGTCTTCTTCTAGATCCTTCTCAATGGATGTATTCTAATTTGTCTTGTCCGGTAAATATTGTTTTAGTTATTCTTTATGCATTTAAATATTGATCTCTTTGAAGTCCACACTCTTGAGGTCCTCTCTTGGCTTTCTTTTTTATGGAGTCATAAACAGTAGCAAGTTTAATGTCAATGAAAAGATGTTCTATCTCTACACTTCTATATGGATTCTGGAGAATAAATTTCATTCTTTACTTGTAGCTGCATTTTATTAACTGACAAAATTTGCTATTTCAAAGTCTTAGATTCATTTGCCAAATATTTTCAGGCCTTATTGCTTAGTTTATTATATCGTGAGAAAAGGAATAAGAGTCAGGAGTTACCAGTTACAAAGTCTGAATTGACAAGAAGACTGTTCTGTTGGAAAAGTAAAACATTGTTGCTTCCTTGGGGCTGGGGACGGGGAAGGGGACAGGGAAGGGGAAGCTACTTCCTCTTTCTTTGTGACTGTGTCTTCACTTTTCTCTTTAGCTCAGACCCCAAAAAGACACTCTCAGTATCACATTGAGGCTTATCAGCACCATTCCCTGCACTTGTAGATTCATAAATATTCTCCGAAGCAGACTGTTCGTTGGAAGGTATCAGTTTAGAGCTATCTCTCGCTGCAAATTTGGTGTTACAAGGAATAACAACCACTGCTCTTCTTTTTGTACTAGATTTTAAAGTAGAGTCTAAAGGCAAGACATTCAAAGGGATTATTTTCTTTTCCTTTGTAAGAGGATGACATGAGGTTATAGAATAATCCTCTAAAGTTTCCAGTAAAGTTTCAGATACATGAGTTGGGTATTCTCCTGGGGAGACAGCGGAAGGGCTCCATGATATGTCAATCTGAGTTTCTTTTTGGGGGCAGACCTTCGTTTCAGGTGTCCCTTTTGGCTGGCCAATCTTGTCTTCATGAGGATTGAGAAAATCTTGAAATTCATACCTCTTTTGATGACTAAGTGAAGTTGTTAAAAGAGAACTTGCCAGTGGCTTCTGGCTGGCACGGTCTTCTGTGTTAGGCTTAGTGTCATTA
>NW_016830404.1:163722-165901 GCF_001698545.2 Rhinopithecus bieti
TTCTAATTTGTCTTGTCCGGTAAATATTGTTTTAGTTATTCTTTATGCATTTAAATATTGATCTCTTTGAAGTCCACACTCTTGAGGTCCTCTCTTGGCTTTCTTTTTTATGGAGTCATAAACAGTAGCAAGTTTAATGTCAATGAAAAGATGTTCTATCTCTACACTTCTATATGGATTCTGGAGAATAAATTTCATTCTTTACTTGTAGCTGCATTTTATTAACTGACAAAAATTTGCTATTTCAAAGTCTTAGATTCATTTGCCAAATATTTTCAGGCCTTATTGCTTAGTTTATTATATCGTGAGAAAAGGAATAAGAGTCAGGAGTTACCAGTTACAAAGTCTGAATTGACAAGAAGACTGTTCTGTTGGAAAAGTAAAACATTGTTGCTTCCTTGGGGCTGGGGGACGGGGAAGGGGACAGGGAAGGGGAAGCTACTTCCTCTTTCTTTGTGACTGTGTCTTCACTTTTCTCTTTAGCTCAGACCCCAAAAAGACACTCTCAGTATCACATTGAGGCTTATCAGCACCATTCCCTGCACTTGTAGATTCATAAATATTCTCCGAAGCAGACTGTTCGTTGGAAGGTATCAGTTTAGAGCTATCTCTCGCTGCAAATTTGGTGTTACAAGGAATAACAACCACTGCTCTTCTTTTTGTACTAGATTTTAAAGTAGAGTCTAAAGGCAAGACATTCAAAGGGATTATTTTCTTTTCCTTTGTAAGAGGATGACATGAGGTTATAGAATAATCCTCTAAAGTTTCCAGTAAAGTTTCAGATACATGAGTTGGGTATTCTCCTGGGGAGACAGCGGAAGGGCTCCATGATATGTCAATCTGAGTTTCTTTTTGGGGGCAGACCTTCGTTTCAGGTGTCCCTTTTGGCTGGCCAATCTTGTCTTCATGAGGATTGAGAAAATCTTGAAATTCATACCTCTTTTGATGACTAAGTGAAGTTGTTAAAAGAGAACTTGCCAGTGGCTTCTGGCTGGCACGGTCTTCTGTGTTAGGCTTAGTGTCATTAGAGGAACTTTTCGTAAAAGGGGTCTCTGGCACTTCAAAGAGGTCTTGACTAAAAGATGGAACTGGAAACTCTGAACTTTGTTGCAGTTCCTTTGTGCTTGTAGGTTTCATCTGTTTACTTTGTGACTGGCTTATTGATTTGATAGGCACATGCCTCTGCCTTCCTTGTGCAGGCTCCCTGACTGAAAAATCTGACATAGTCATTTGACTACCAGAAACGAAGTCATCATTACCAGAAGTCTGAAACTGTTGCTGCCTCATTATTATTTTAGAAAGCCTTTTATTTTCTTCTTGTAATTTATTTGTTTCTTTAGTGAGTTCCGCAATAAAGAAAAGATTTTGTTGTTGGATTTCAGAATAGTCTTTCTCTAGCGCAAGCCTGTATGTTTCTTTCATTGAACAGTTGTCACAGGTTTTTGCCTTTAACTGATCTTTCAAGTCATTAATGGTGCTCTGCAGGACTCTCTGCTGTTCAGTCAACTCTTTAATTTTGGCTGTGGAGCCCGTCCACCTCCCATCTGACAATCGCTGTTTCCTCAGACTTGTTAATTTTGCCTGTAGTCGCCTCAGCTCTTTATCATGGAGCTCTTTCAGCGTCAGCCATGTTTTTTTAAAATTGTCAGATTCCAAATCACATACACTAAGCTGTGATGACTCTCTTCCTGAAGATTTCTTACAACCTCTCCTCCCTCTTTCACCCTTGTTCCCTGCCGGCATCATGTTTCACAGATTTGGAAATGGGAAGGATGGCCTTGCCGCTCGATAACAGTGCCGTTAAGAAAATGGCGGACTTGCCGTGTATTGGAGCTAGTTCGCCGTGAGGGCAAGCCCTTCTACCCCTTTCACAGACCTTCTCCGAAGCTACCTTAGGACACGGGGCGAGGGAGATGGGTGCTCACGGTTGGATGGAAAGTCCCAGGTTTTCGCTGGAAAGGAGGCACCAACTTTTCTGCTGGAAGAGCTAACGGACAGGAGAGGGAGGCCAGCACCCTCAGGCGGTGGCGCAACAAGCTGCCCTTTGACCGGAGGCCGGAAACGCAGGGACTTCTGGGGGGAACCCAAGCTTCTGTGAGTAGACACCCAATGGCAGATAGGTGAGAGCGGAAGTCACTGCTAGCTTAATATAATTTTTTTTTTTTTTTTTTTTTTTTTT